>NC_031975.2:3896163-3901163 GCF_001858045.2 Oreochromis niloticus
TGTGTCCACACAACGAGGTCACAGTGCAGTTTCATTCAGTCGTTGTGAGTGCAGTACCTGAAACACACAAAAACCACTTTTAATAAAAGGTCTGTAATGAACCAAGGCTAATATAGATGGTTTGGCTGTACGTGCAAATCAAAAACTGTAACAAGGAAGTTGTTTAGAAAGTTATCATGTTCAAACCGACTTACCTTTGTCTTAACGACAACGTACAGTTGTCGCAGCGTGGAGGCATAAAGATGGACAAATCTTGCACCCAGCTGTTCGTGAATTGGATGTCGGCCTCCAGGGATTTATAATTCTTAAACTGGTTTGCTGTGTATGCGCTGACTCCACAGACAAGGTATGCAAAGATCGGGATAGGACAAAGGCGGTAAGATAAAATTAGTGCACATGACAGGTGTGTGATTCATCTGGAAGTTATGTGCGGATTAGTGTACAATGAGAGCAATTTAGTATGTTTTTAGAGGCCCATGAGCAGTGTTGGTGCCCAGTCTGGATTTGTTACATCCATTTCATATGCTGGTTTGCCTGCAATAATGCTAAATCATAAGCTACTCAGTCGACATGATGACATGACGTGGTTCTGCAGCATCACACATTAGCATGTTTTATCTCATTATCTATGACCTCAGCACATTGAAAATAACACTAAAAGCATTTTAATAGTGATATGAATTAATTTAAAACTCACTGGAAAGAAGATGCGGAGACCAAACCAACAAAAAGCTGGGGATTGCACAGAACTCGATCCGCTCGTCTCACCGCTGCAATGCAAGCCTGACGTCTTTGTTTAGTAATATCGGATACATGGGATCCTTCACATTGCCTCCAGGTTGAAAAACGATTAAAAGAGAGCCCATTATCCAGCTTCTTGCCTTCACGATCGTGTGATCAAACGTTGCAACTGATAACACAACACGTACGAACCATAGCTGAAGCTGTATCCTGTGTCTAGCCTACTGTCATGGCGGAAAGGGGCGTGGCCCACCTCCAGTGACATCACGCTCCAAAGCCCTATTCTAGTGCTAAGCAAACATTTGTGGACTAAGACCCACGTTTGGCTTGCAGATGAATGTGGTAATGTAAACAAATAAACAGAATATAAGTTCAGAATATAAAATTAGGCAAATGCTGGTTTTTACCCAGCTAGCATGAGAGTGCTCGTGTGTGGCTTCAGTGCTCTCCATTGTCCAGCTATCAAGTAAACCATCATCAATATTTCACACAGTGTGGCCTGCAAAAAAAAAAAAAATTAATCATGAATTCATTTTTCCATGAAGAGAAACCAAGTAGGCCAAACAATTTAAAGCTTTGAAATAATTGCCAGAAAATTCAATAAAAAAAATAAAATAAAAAAAATGGAGTGTTTATTGAACCGTCTGACCGGTTCACAAAAAAAAAAATGTATCCAAGTTTATAACAGTCAAAATGATACAAGTTTTGCATGTATCATTTTTGCAACATCTGGCTTTTTTGGATCATGCTTTGATACATTGACAGAGTTCTTTTTACTTTTTTTTTTTTTTTTTAAACTAAAAAAGGAAATACTTTAAAAGATGCACATGTCTGAGTGGGCTCCGTCCTGCAGTGGGGATATTTGGACTGAAAACGTTGCCCTCTTATCTGCCAGGTCAGAGAGGTCATCCTTCTCTGAGGTCTGAACTCTTAAACCTGGCAGGTGGTTGGTGCTGCTTTCACTTGCACAGCTGTTTAGTAAAGCCTCAGCTCCGGTGAAAATGACAACCTTTCTGTTTACTGAAAGCCGTCTTATGCTCCATCTTAGTCTGTGACGCTAGCGCAGAGAGGCTTTTCTTTGTTAAAGCAAACCCTTTTCTTGTTTCTGTACCGCACCTGTTTAATTGTTCGTCTCCTTTGAAACATGTTCTCCACAACAGCTTTGGACAATTTCCATTCATCGCTGGATTTGCTGATTGTGTGGGGCAGATGCATGATGCTGAAAAGCTAGGTGTGGGGGCTCCTTAGAAGTATAGTGTACCCATAATTTAGACATGAACTTTTTTTTTTGACACTGAACAGAAAAGATTGTGTTTTTAAATGACTGGCTGGTTAAAAACTCCAGTTTCAAACTGGCAGATAAACAATAAAAACAAAGCAGATTTTTGTTTTTATTGTTTATCAAGCACAAACAGGTTTATAACAAAATGACTTAGAGAAACTGAGTAGTCTGCTCTTTACATTGACTTTTTCTGTAATTGTAAGCTAACGATTAACAAGAGAAAACAGCAACTTCCTGTCACTCACAAGAGCCGCCTCCTTAATTATGCAACACTTTGAGAGGAATTCTCAGTTCTCTGCAGTTTTTCCCCTAATGGACTCCATCACCCCATCCTGGACCACAATCTGAGTGAGCTGCAGGGTTACTTGGACTCAGAACCTCCAGCCAGTGGAGAGCTGGTTGATGTAGCACTCCAAAGATGAAGTGCTGTTTTACCATGTTAAGATTCTGTTATAAACTAAAATGTGAAACAGGTCTAATGGTATTCAACCATAGTAGGTTTCTGATGGTGTCCTTCAAAAGGCCACGTTAAGACTCTAAAAATCCTAATAATTAATGTGTTCTGAAGTCGATTTCCCCAGTACAATTACAACATTAAGGCACATTTCTCTATAATCGTATCTGAAACATGTCCTGTTGAAGGACACGCTCTATTAAGAGTTTAACATTTCTTCTACATGAATAATTTATCAAAGTGCTGCTGAATGTGACCACCTATAGTTCAGACCTCTGAAAATGAAAAAAGTCCCTTCATAAAGACATACAGTTCTTCTTTTAGAAATCAGTGTGAAAAGCCACTGATCAAAACAGTTATTCCCCTACAGACACTCAAAAGCCCAGCACACTAAAGCACGAAGCTGCAGGAGTTGTGACTTTCCATTCAAGACGAGCAGCAATTTCAAATTAGGGCGCACTGTGAAACAGGCTGGCAAAACAAACAGGCTATGACATTAGGCTAAACAATTCAAGGAACGGTGAAATTTACCGTTCTTATGGAAACAACAGGTAGGAGCTTCGGGATGTTGCAATGGAAAACACACGTGCAGTTTCATTTGTTTAAGAGGTTTGATTTTTGGGGCACTGAAACTGCTGAAACCAGCTGCCTGTTACTTTTGAAAATGAGGCTCATGAAAGGATTGAGGATGGACTTGAACTTCCTGTGAGCCGCAATATCAAAACAAACTGGAAGACACTAAAATGCAGCATATCGCTCTGTACATTCATCTGATTTTTACACATAAATGTGGAGCTTAATCAAGATTGCAACTCTTATTAATGGATAGTTTAACTTATGTAATGTAGAAAATGAATGAGGGTTTACATAACTTAAAGTGAGATGGTAAATATCTGAAGAGAATATAAGCTTCATGCCTAAAATGGAGAGAAACTATGCAGCACTGTTCATTTCCTGCTGCTATTTTGCACATTTCAGTATGACATTGACCTTCAGTAGTGCATATTCATGAGGTTATTTGAAGCTTTGCAGGAATTAGGGCATGACAAGGCAGGTTTGCTCAACATCCTTGCAAGACATCACTCTTGGAAAAGGTGTAGAATTTAAAAGACAAGGGTAACATCACTGTTCACTATTAGAGGATTTCTCTGTCAACTCCTCTGCCAAAGTTGTAAAAATGGGACTTCAAATGTGGTCTTTACGATTCAGTCTCACAATGACGTTCGCATGCCCGCTATTACACACCAGAGTCAGCGAGCCGACAGTTTGCCATTACAGAATAAACTCAAGATGAAATCTGATGTGTGATGCAGCCTCTGCAATTTCTTTTACAACTATGTGTTTTTATCTGCCCTCTTATGCTTGATATTTGATGCCCTGTTTAAAGTCTACTGTCTTCAGCCTCTGGAGACTGGATGTCAAGAGAATGACCTTGTTAATGCAATTCACCTTTAGACGATGAATACAAAGTCTGTCTGCCAAGGGACGGTGTTAAATATCACAAGCAGGCACTTTACAGAGAGCGCTTCTGCTCTACACATCTTTGATGGAGTGTGAAACATGAGCAGGTTTTTTTTCCCCACTGTAACTTATTCAGTCATTAAAGCTCCTCAAAACATTATAAATTAAACTTGAATCACTGATTTCACCAGGAAAATGTTAGAGCTTATAATATAACTGATCCCTACAGAGTAACAACAACAACAAGTCTAACTCTTTGCAGCACCCAACCAGTTTCAGCCACTCTGGGTCATTAGCTCACACAGGATACACAGAAATGTTGTGTGTACTACATTGCACAAAAGCACCATGACTATTAACCTGTCGAAACGAGCCCAAATATTTTCCCGAGCCACTGCAATCACCTGATAATGTAACAGAATTGCAACATCATTTCAGCTGATTCATTCAACCTGACACTGTTACCTTGGCCAATGAGCAGACAGCAACAGGTAGCATGTTCAGTCCACCCAGTAGTTGCTAGGAGCAGTTAACCTTTTCCAATGCAATGTGCTGATATCCAAGCTGGCAACTTGTACAGCTATACTCATCACATCCATACTGATAGCCACCCCTAATCGGAAGGTGTTGAATGTCAAACACACAAGGATGTAACTGTTAGCTAAATGATTATCAACAGATTCATCTGAAGGTGTGAGAATGAAGGGTATAACTGGAAACCTAGAGATCTAGAGGAAATACACACCTTAGACTGATTAAGTGCTAAAATTATATTTAAATATCCATTCACACACGTTCACTCAGTATTTAATATTGCACTTGTAGTACTAAACTGTACAGTGAATCTCAAAAACAAAATGTTAGGATGGTTGCTAAATAGCCTGCTAACTTTACTGTGAGGTACAACGTTAGTAACAACGCTAGCGTAATAGGGCTGCCACGATTAGTCGACAAGTCACGATTACGTCGATTATCAAAATCGTCGACGACCAATTTGATAGTCGACGCGTCGTTTGAAGCTTTGTAAGATCCCAAAAGACGCAGGAATAAGTAGTAGGATTT
>NC_031975.2:5111163-5156163 GCF_001858045.2 Oreochromis niloticus
AGCCTACATATCATTCGGCCAATATGGGTCCAGACCACGGGAAGCCTCTGCATAGGGCTGGGCCATATTATACCGTTCACGGTAATACCGGTACAATGTTAGGCAACGATAAGAAAATGAAATATCGCGATAGAATATAGGTAAAACGCGCATGCGCAGTGCCTTTGTTTTTATGCGCACATGGCCGAAAAAGCACGGCGGCAACGGAGAATGAGAAGGGGGAAAGCAGATTGTTGAGAGAAACGTATGAACCAGAATTGGTTTGTAAAAATGGTGCAACTTCAGTGATGTGGAACTGGTTTGGTGTTTGTCCGTCAGATACACAACAAAGCACATTTTTTTGTAGAACATGCAAGCGGACCGTCGTTATTGCCGTATATGTGGGACTAAGGTGCTCGTAAATGTGGGAGTAATCTGGTCCTAAACTCTGTCCGCTTCAGGTCCCAAAGTCAAACGAACACTGCAGCATCACTGAGAGTTAAAAACTGCCTAAATTCTTTCATCTTTAATAAAACGATCAGCATTGCTGCTTTACCAGGTGTAACTATGAGGTTTAACATCCAGGCATCCATGAAAACAGAATTTATTACATTTAACAGAGTTAGATGCTAGTTTCGCTAGTTACCTAAGCATGACATAGCATGTTCTGACTGAGAGATTTCTGAAAAAATTCAAACGTACAGCTCTGCTATCACTTCCAACATAAATGAAGACAGGAAACTAAACAGCAGTGACGTTTGTAGGGTTACTGAAGTTGGGCTAGGTGGTATATAATGATGTACTACGTGATCGCTAGCGACACAGCTATGTTAGCATAACATAAACAGTGAAGCTGGAGGATGAACGCTAACACTTTTCCACTTGATAAAAGTTAACGTGAAGGTTCCTGACAGTTAGAGACAAATGCAATCGCATGGCAGGATGCGATTACATTTGTCGGACCAAACTTCAGTCAGGAGAACAACTGAGACAATCCATCCACAATACGAGGTTAGTCATTAATATACTGCAGCAACATGGGAATAGAGCAGCTGTGATAGAATACAGCATTGATGAATCAATGGTACGGAAATGGAGGAAGCAAGAAGAATGAGTTGAATAAAGTTGGACTTATGTGACTGCTTTGTTTCGCTTAATGTGCCTGATAATCCCGTGCACCTTATGGTCCAAAAAATACGTATTTGACTTTTTTATTTGGCACACTGCAGTTTAATGTTGCAAAGCACCTCTTTTTAACTTCAGTGGATATTATACATGGTTATGTTCAGGATATGTCAGCCCATTTCTACTGGAAATGCCTTTTGGTTAAACTTTCAGCAAGGAATTGATGAGTACACGGACTCAGTCTGCGGATTTATCAGGAAATGCGTGGAAGATGTCGTCCCATCCAGAACAGTTAAATCCTTCCCAAATCAAAAACCCTGGATTAACGGAGATGTTCGCACGGCACTGGCGGCACGGAGCTCCGCTTTTGCCTCCACGAACACATCGGACTACAAACATGCACATTACCAACTCCGGAAGACGATCAAAGCAGCCAAACGTGAGTACAGGGACAGAGTCGAGCAACAGTTTGACAACCCTCGGAGTATGTGGCAGGGACTAAACATGATCGCAGACTTTAGAGGGAAAACCAGCACACCGCAGACCACGGCCTCTCTGTGTGAGGATCTAAACGTATTCTACGCTAGATTCGACACAGCGAACACCATGAGACCGGACAGTGTGCGCACCCCGGATCACGTCAGTGCGCACACTGTGTCTGAGGAGGATGTGCGGAAGTGCTTCAAGAAGGTGAACGTGCGCAAAGCTACTGGTCCGGACGGGATTCCCGGCCACGTCCTCAAGTCATGCGCGGCTCAGCTGGCTGGAGTGTTTACACAAATCTTCAACCTTTCCCTCTCTCTGTCTGTAGTCCCAGCCTGCTTCAAAATGGCCACCATCGTCCCTGTACCCAAATCCTCCACCATCTCCTCATTGAATGACTGGCGACCTGTAGCCCTGACCCCCATCGTGAGCAAATGCTTCAAGAAGCTGGTCAGGGACTTCGTTTGCTCTGCGCTACCCAACTCACTGGACCCTCTACAATTTGCATACCGCCACAACAGGTCCACTGATGATGCCATAGCCCTGACACTACATGCTGCCCTGTCACACCTGGAGAAGAGAGACACGTATGTGAGAATGCTGTTTGTAGATTACAGCTCAGCATTCAACACCATCGTTCCCTCGAAGCTGGACAGGAAACTGCATGATCTAGGACTGAGCAGCTCCCTCTGCAGCTGGATCCTTAACTTCCTGACTGACAGAGGCCAAGTAGTCAGGCTGGGCAGCATCACCTCATCCCCCATCACACTGAACACTGGTGCTCCACAGGGGTGTGTACTGAGCCCTCTCCTGTACTCACTCTACACCTACGACTGCACGGCCACTAGAAACTCCAACATCATTGTGAAGTTTGCGGATGACACTACAGTGGTGGGTCTTATCACCAACGGTGATGAGACGGCCTACAGGGAGGAGGTCAGCGCCCTGACCCACTGGTGTCAAGACAACCATCTCACCCTCAACATCGCAAAGACAAAGGAGTTGATAGTGGACTTCCGGAGGTGCAGAGAAGTACACACCCCCATCACCATTAACGGCGCTGCTGTGGAGAGAGTGAGCAGCTTCCGCTTCCTTGGTGTACATCTGGCCGAGGATCTCACGTGGTCGGTACACACAAACAAAACAGTGAAGAAGGCGCAGCAGCGCCTCTTCTTTCTCAGGAGACTCAAAAGATTCGGCATGAGCCCCCGCATCCTCAGGACCTTCTATTGCTGTGCCATTGAGAGCATCCTCACTGGATGCATCACCACCTGGTACGGCAACAGCACCGCTTACAACCACAAAGCTCTCCAGAGAGTGGTGCGGTGTGCTGAAAGAATAATTGGAGGTGAGCTTCCCTCCCTCCAGGACATCTACAGGAAGTGGTGCCTGAGGAAAGCGGGGAGGATCATCAAGGACTCCAGTCACCCCAGTCATAAACTCTTCAGACTACTTCCATCAGGAAGGAGGTTCTGCAGCATCCGGTCCCGAACCAGCAGACTGAGAGACAGCTTTTTCCATCAGGCCATCAGACTGCTGAACACTTCATAGACACCTCACCCACATTCAACAACATTATGCACTCCACACTGTATATAAATGCAACTTGTTTTGCACATGTCTCAACTACCAACCTCTGTATATTTTATATATTTTATTTTATTGTTTAATCTATTTAATTTGTAAAATATGTATACACACACACACACACACACGTAAAAAAACAAAAACATATTTAGTATACACATCCAGTAATACATACACTCTTATATTGTACATATATTTATTACACTCAGATTTAGCCATTCTTATATTTTGCTTGTTTTACGTTATTGTATTTTTGCACAACTCTGTTGCTTGTGAAGCTCGCACACAAGAATTTCACTCGCATGTACTGTACCAGTGTGCCTGCACATGTGACGTGACAATAAAAGTGATTTGATTTGATTTGATTTGATTTGAATTTGCATTTGCACTGTTAAATTTTTATATAGCTTTAATGCACATAAAAAACAGCTGCTTGTTTAAGTGAAAATAAATGGATGGGGGTTTTTTTTGCGCTAGTAAAGTTGTGGAGTTATAATTTCTGCGAGACAAAATACATCGTCAGTTATATCGTTATCGCAAATTTTCAAATGTATATCGTGATGTATATTTTTGGCCATATCGCCCTGCTCTACCTCTGCATGACCATTGTTTGCCACCATGGGGGAACCCTTTAATTCAAATGACCGCAGAGGTCATATATTTGAGGGAAACATATGGGTTCCCCTAACCTGGATTCCTATAGGTTAGAATGAGAGACTCATTCAGTTCATTTATAAAACAATTTATACTGACTGTTGTTGGTTTTGTGAAGTGTAACAATGTGGCTGGGTTTTTCTGATTGGGACTCAAACCTTTCTCTGCCATAACAAGAAGAGAAAAAGACAAAGCATTGACCCTTTCAGCTCAATGCACATTGATCTAATAAGCTTCAGGGCTCATTATATAGTATAGAGAGGTTTGTTCCTTCCTAGCAAAATGCAAGTAATGAGGCATTTGAAATATTCTACAATATTAAGATAACTGAAATTGGAGAGTAAATCCTTTAAGCTTTGCTTGTGTAATACATTTAAAAGTGTTCCCTTTTCCCCTGAGGCTGGGATTTCCATTTCTCACCTACAGAGGTAGATGGCTTTTTGGCCTGAGCTGTGGTGTTTTCATTCTTCCTGCTTTGTGTAATGGTGTTTCACTGGCTTTCATTCATATCAGTCCTCTGATGTTTTACATGTTACATGTTACAGTTAAAACTGGAGTATCCAGTAATCATTAATTCAAAGTTGGTAAGAGAACCTGTTTGTCATGTCTGTGCTGATGTAGATCAAAGGAAAGATTCCAGGCTTTGTGTTCTGCCTGCAGCTAGTGTCACAGCTTGGCTGGCATTTTGTGATTTGGGGTCTTTTTGGCTACGTTCACACTGCAGGCGAAAGCGCATCAAATCCAACTTTTTTGACCCTATGCGACCCATATCTGATCATGGTATGACCGTTTGAACAGCACAAATCCGATATTTTCAAATCCGACCTAGGTCACTTTCGTATGTGGTACTGAATCCGATACATATCTGATGTTTTAGAAAGTGACTGCTGTTTGAATGGTCGTGCCGCATTAAATTCGTCTTTTACGTCACTGACACAAGACAGATGCCAATTATAAGCGCCCGAGAAGACATCGTGAACGCTTCCTGGCCATCCCGTGTAGATGTTAGTGAAACTGTTGGGAAGACAACATTGGAGAAACGTGAACATTTTATTTGTACTGTATAATCTGCAGATTCTGACAGAAATCTGCAACTATCCTTTGAAGCACCGCTCCTCTGTAAAACAGCAATAAGGATAATTATTAGGCCATATGTAAATAACAAAATAACTTTATAACTTTAAGCAAAATTGGGAAACGTAAAGTCCAAAACAAGTCTTTATATTAAGGGCCATCAGTCAAACAATACTGTTTAGTCTGGGTCTAAACAGAGCGCGTTGTGTGTGACGTCTTCTTTTGTGCATGCGGGCCGCTTTGAGGGTTCACACTAGAGCGCGTTTACTGTCACATTTTATTTGTAGTGTGAACAACCAGACAAAAAATTCGGATTTGATCAAAAAATCGGAATTGAGCATTAAGACCTGCAGTGTGAACGTAGCCTTTGTTTCCATATAAGAGAGCAACAACTTTAATGTTTGTTTATTTAGCCTCATCTAGGTTTGTGCTGGAAACTAAAAAAGTGTTAATTTGCACTACAAAAACTACTCATGGCATATGCACAGCTAAAACAAATTAAAGGAACAGTTCAGGGTATAGCATCACTTAATGCTATACTGCTTGATTTAACCTTCTGAGTTAACCTGGGATATTGATCTGGTGACTTAAGTAGCAGAGGGGGTTGTTAGTCAATTTCAGCTGTATGGGTATTAATGTAATTAACAACAGGTGCACTAGATGGATAACAATGAGACAACCCCCAAATCAGGAATGTTTTTTTTTTACACTAGTTTTAGATTTGGCACTCCAACCTCTATCGTGTATCCGGATTAAAGTCTTACACTAATTGTCAGACATTGTCAGTGGTGCAATGGTTCCTTGGTTACTACAATGAAATTTGAGCAAAACAGACTAGCCTGCAGCATATTTTTTTTCTCGCTTTGATTTTTGGGGTGTGTTTGAACTGAATTTTCATTAGGTATCCTCTCATTCCCAATATGTAACCTAGTCCATAAAAGTGTAAATATTCACCTACTGTTTTTTCAGGGTGTTTCTTTTTTGTTTTAAGCAGTATACAATGATACCAGAATGGTTTAAAAACAATGGCTTGTTTTTATCCTCTACACCAAAAGCTATGACTTGTATGTCTGCAATCTACGTATTCATCTACTGCACACTGTAACCAAAGCATTTTATTTCTTTTGTTTATGCCTATCAAAGTTTCTAGTAACCACAAAGGTGACACTAGATATCAGTAGAAAAAAATCCAGTATACAACAAATACACTAGTGACCTTCTTTGCATGTGCAGATTGGATTGACCGGTTGACAGCTCACTCTCAGTTGTTTTTATTTGTGCAGCCTTATTAGCATAAATTTGGACTGCCAACCTTCTGAACATCAGTGGTGAGCATACTGACAGTTAAATCAATTAAATGTCAACAGTCCACAAGTTCTGTTAGATGAAAATAAAGAACCTGCAAGTTCAAAAGACATGTTACAGATATTAGTATATCAAGTCTAATATAAAAAGCTGCTGCTGACCTCACTGTTGCATTCAACTCCAGAACCAAACATTGTGTTGTTGTGACCAGGTCCACATAAAACCAAATGAAATATCACTGGTGATGAATTCCTGGTTATAGACTAACGCAGTGACGCTTATAAAGCAATCATGAAAACTGCAAAACTAATATATATAAATATATATATATATATATATATATATATATATATATATATATATATATATATATGTGTGTGTGTGTGTGTGTGTGTATGTATGTATGTCAGAGCTGGGCGATATAAGAATTTTTCATATCACGATATGTTTTTTTCATTTCAGGCGATAACGATATATATCACGATATAAGCCAAATAACTATATTTGTAAGATTTAAATGTGCCGTTGCTCACAAGTAAAATGTGAAATAATCAGCAGCTTGTTTTGATTTAAATATTTATTTCCCATAATAAGTTCAACAGGGTGGATGTACTTAAGGAACATGAGACTTCAGTTACAGATAAATAAAGGCAAATATTGCAAACTACACAAAAGGCAGCCGCTAAAGCGTTTAAGTTTCAAAACAGAAAAAACAAAACAGACTACTAAATTATCAATTCCACTTAGAAACAAAATTTTAATTCTAAAAATAAATCTTAGTTTGTTTTACAGAAGAACAGACAATATTGACTAACTTTTCTCAATATCAAATAAACTGAGAACTAAAAGGAAATTCTCAATCTCTCCTTGTTGTATAGCTTAGCTTTTCAAACAGTTTTAATAGTTACTTTAGTCCAGAGGTTCCCAAAGTGTGGGGCCCGGCCATTGCAGGGGGGGCGCGGTATGAAAAGAAAAAAAAAAAAAAGAAAGCTTGGACACTGCTAGCATAATGGACAGGTTTTTGATGGGGCTCCCACACAAACGCAAAGCAGGAGATGAAGCATCGCCAAATATGTTTCCAAACCAACTTCCTTCCAAGCCAAAGACTAGAAAATATGGTGAAGCATATCTTCCCTTTGGCTTCACCTGCACAAGTGCCAAGGTAAGTCTCCCCTGCAGAATTAGTTTTTCCTGCGTCGTGAGCACGCGCTGGGCTCTCCAAATCACGGACAAACAGTATCCCACATTCTTGATTTTTAGTTCACAAACACTTCTTGTAATGACTAACTACTCCTGACATTTTGGACATGTTAGCTCTTTATGCAGTAAAGTTACAGCAGGATACAAATAATATCAGGCTGATCCTTCCGTAATTTGTTCCCCCGGTTCAAATCACGGACTAACAGTATCCCACAGCTGTTTTTGTTTTTGAAACCATTTTGCACAGAGAGGCATTTTTTGAAAAATGTATTGATAGCAATGTTGAAAATTATTACACAGGAAAAAAAAACAACTACACGTACAATAATTACACCATGATGCCTCTGCCTTTCTAAATGGAGAGACAGTAACTGCGTGTATATGTAAGCGTGTAAAACCTGAAGATAGTCAGATTAACAGTATTTTGTCTCTATCTGCCATTCTGCAATTCATCTCATGTAAACAATAACATGGCGCACAGCGTGACGTGAAAAAAGGCACATACCTTTGTCGTTGCGTGACGAACTCTGTATTCCTCGTCCACACATAAACGCAAAAAAAGGAGTTTTAAATAATCTCCGTTTTCGGTGAATCACAACGCCGTTTACGTGTGGACGAAAGACCCAAACGCATAGAAACAGCTGCGTTTTCAAAAATACCCGTGTAGGTGTGGACGCAGCGTAAAAGAGTTAGTAGTATATTTTATTACTACCTGTAATTTATTGCTGTTTACTTGTATTTGCTTAATTGTTTACTAAATGTTAGAGGTGTGAAATAAACCGCAATGGAGCAAAATATGGGTGTGTGTGTTTGGAGGATGTGTTTGTGCGGTGGGGGGGCGCGAACATTTTTCTTGTAAAACAAAGGGGGGCCTGACGAATTAGCGCTTTCAGTCAGAGATTGAGCATGCACCGGTTTATTGTATTTCCAGACTTGCTTTCGGCACAATTTACTCTGTTTTTTGTCAGACTTGAAATAGCCGAAATACTTTCACACTACGGAACTTCTATGTCCTTTCCGTTCGACAATCTCTCCGGCATTGGAACCATCATCTGTTTTTTCTTCGGTAACCTTCGCTCACGCTCTCGGTTGATTTTTCTCTAGTCGGCACACTCATTTCCACCATTACCTGGGCAGCCCGACTGGCTGCTTCCCACCAAATACACATGTGCGCCTTGGCACTTGTGCTGTACGTAACAAGTCATGTGACGTGACGCTGCGGCTGTGATTGGTTCGGCTCTACGCTACTTAATTTGGACTGGCTGTTCTTTTTTTTTCTTTTAAGAGGAAAAGAGAGATGAGGCCAATCGCAATAGTTAAATTTTTCTATCGAAAAAAGTTATTTTGCAATACATATCGTTATCGTTCTATCGCCCAGCTCTAATGTATGTATATGTATTACCGACACTAACAAGCTGATCTACACTACAGCAGCAGTGATCAGTGAGATGCTTGGCTACAAGTTGAACAGCCACAAGGGGCAGTACCCTCCATGGAGAAGGAGGCTAGAGGGCAAAGTAGCACGAAGGGAGGTTAGCCAACTAATGGAGTTGCAGAAAGGTGCGACAAAGAAGGTGCATAAGAAATACAGCAAGCTGTCCATACCTGAGGCCTTGGAAACTGCCAAGCAAAGACTCACAGCCTTGGCCACCCGCTTGAGGAGGTACACCAGAGAGATAGAAGGCAGGAGAATAAACCAGCTGTTCTCCACAGAACCAGCAAAGGTGTACTCTCAGTGGCAAGGGAACAATAACAGAACAGCACCACCAAGGCTGGAGACGGAGCAATACTGGAAGAGCATATGGGAGAAGGACGCAACCCATAACGGCAATGCTCAGTGGCTAGTGGATCTGAGGGCAGACCATAGCGACCTCCCTGAACAGGGTCCAGTAACCATCACAGTGGCAGACATCCAAGAAAGGGTCTCCAGTATGAAGAGTTGGACAGCACCAGGGCCCGACATGGTTCACGCCTACTGGCTGAAGAAGCTGACTGCACTCCACGAGCGTCTGGCAGCACAAATGAACCAGCTGCTAGTTAATGAGAGACACCCGGAATGGCTAACCGAAGGTCGGACGGTCCTGATCCCCAAGGACCCCAAGAAGGGACCGGTCCCATCCAACTACCGACCAATAACCTGCCTCAGTACTACATGGAAGCTCCTGTCAGGCATCATATCGGCTAAGATGAACAGGCACATGGGTCAATACATGAGCGGGGCACAGAAAGGGATAGGCAAGAATACCAGAGGCGCAAAACACCAGTACAGTAAGCCGAGACTGCCAGACTAGACTGACCAACCTGTGCACAGCCTGGATTGATTACAAGAAGGCCTATGACTCAATGCCCCACAGCTGGATCCTGGAATGCCTAGAATTGTACAAGATCAACAGCCTTCATCAGGAACTCAATGGGGATGTGGCGTACAACACTAGAGGCCAACTCCAAGCCCATAGCACAAGTCACCATCAAGTGTGGGATCTACCAAGGAGATGCTCTGTCCCCACTGCTGTTCTGCATAGGCCTGAACCCCCTCAGTGAGATCATTAACAAGACTGGCTACGGATACCGACTACGAAACGGAGCGGTTGTCAGCCACCTCCTGTACATGGATGACATCAAGCTGTATGCCAAGAGTGAACGAGACATCGATTCACTGATACACACTACCAGGCTATACAGCAATGACATTGGAATGTCGTTCGGACTGGAGAAGTGTAGTCGGATGGTAACAAAGAGAGCGAAAGTAGTCAGAACTGAGGGGATCGAACTACCAGAAGGCAACATTGCAGACATAGAGGACAGTTACAAGTACCTGGGGATCCCGCAGGCGAATGGGAACCATGAAGAGGCCGCTAGAAAGGCTGCAACCACCAAATACCTGCAGAGGGTCAGGCAAGTCCTGAGGAGTCAGCTGAACGGTAAGAACAAGATCCGGGCCATCAACACCTACGCCCTGCCCGTGATCAGGTACCCTGCTGGGGTAATAGGCTGGCCAAAGGAGGAGCTAGAAGCCACTGACATCAAGACAAGAAAGCTCCTGACCATGCATGGAGGGTTTCACCCCAAGTCCAGCACCCTGAGGCTGTACGCTAAGCGGAAGGAAGGGGGCCGGGGACTGGTGAGTGTCAGCACCACAGTCCAGGATGAGACAACGAACATCCAAGAATACATCACGAAGATGGCCCCAACTGACAGCGTGCTCAGTGAATACCTCAGGCAGCAGAAACCCAAGAAAGAGGAGGGAGACGAGGAACCATCATGGAAGGACAGGCCCCTGCACGGTATGTACCACCGGCAGATAGAGGAGGTGGCTGATATCCAGAAATCCTACCAGTGGCTGGACAAAGCTGGACTGAAAGACAGCACAGAGGCACTAATCATGGCAGCACAAGAACAAGCTCTGAGTACAAGATCCATAGAGGCTGGGGTCTATCACACCAGGCAAGACCCCAGGTGCAGGCTGTGTAAAGATGCCCCAGAGACAATCCAGCACATAACAGCAGGGTGCAAGATGCTAGCAGGCAAGGCATACATGGAACGCCATAACCAAGTGGCCGGCATAGTGTACAGGAACATCTGTGCCGAGTATAACCTGGAAGTCCCAAGGTCAAAATGGGAGATGCCCCCAAGGGTGGTGGAGAATGACCGACCTAAGATCCTGTGGGACTTCCAGATACAGACGGACAAAATGGTGGTGGCTAACCAACCGGACATAGTGGTGGTAGACAAACAGAAGAAGACGGCCGTAGTGATCGATGTAGCGGTTCCGAATGACAGCAATATCAGGAAGAAGGAACACGAGAAGCTTGAGAAATACCAAGGGCTCAGAGAAGAGCTCGAAAGGATGTGGAGGGTGAAGGTAACAGTGGTCCCCGTGGTAATCGGAGCACTAGGTGCGGTGACTCCCAAGCTAGGCGAGTGGCTCCAGCAGATCCCGGGAACAACATCGGACATCTCTGTCCAGAAGAGCGCAGTCCTGGGAACAGCTAAGATACTGCGCAGGACCCTCAAGCTCCCAGGCCTCTGGTAGAGGACCCGAGCTTGAAGGATAAACCGCCCGCAGGGGCGTGCTGGGTGTTTTTATATATATATTTATATATATCTATATATCTATATATATATATATATATAGATATATATATGTATAATGTGTATGTATGTATGTATGTGTGTGTGTTTGTGTGTGTGTGTGTATATGTATATGTGAAAGTTTTTTAAGGTATTTTATTGAAAAAATTACTACTTTAAGAGCCCCGTTTTTATCGGTAGTTCCACATCAAGTTCCAGCTTCTAAATGCTCTGCTGTCCTTCAGCAGTTTGAGGCTGTGACTCTTTCTGATGTAAAGGAAATAATTGACCACTTAACAATCTCCAATTCCCCACATGATATTCTCCCTGCCCGTATTTTTAAGGAAGCGTTGAATACTATTGGGCCTTGTATTTTATTAATTTTGAATGCATCATTGTCTTGGGGCTGCGTACCGTCTGCCTTCAAGCATGCTGTTGTGCAACCCGTTATTAAGAAGACTAATCTTGACCCCAGTGTTCTTTCAAATTATAGACCGATTTCTAAGCCTCCCTTTATGTCAAAGATCCTGGAAAAAGTGGTCTATAAACAACTTCAGACCTTCTTAGACTCCAATGGTATTTCTGAAAAATTCCAGTCGGGCTTCAAGCCTCGACATAGTACTGAGACAGCTTTGCTAAGAGTTTTTAATGATCTCCTTTTAACCACAGACTCGGGTTGCTCTATGGTTCTAGTCTTACTGGATTTGACTTCTGCGTTTGACACACTAGATCATAACATTTTATTATCAAGGTTAGAGCAAGTAGTTGGCCTTAAGGGCACAGCCTTATCATGGTTTAAATCTTATCTTTCAGAGAGGTCATTCTCTATCACAATGGGGCAATACTCCTCCTCCTCTGCTCCTTTTCTCTGTGGTGTGCCCCAGGGGTCTGTTTTGGGCCCTATGCTATTCTCTCTGTACATGTTGCCCTTGGGATATAATATTTCTTTCCACTGTTATGCCGATGACATTCAAATTTATTTCCCTTTGGGTTTGAATATCAGAGATCCATTGCATACATTGTTTAACTGTCTTCATGATGTGAGAACCTGGCTATCTCAAAACTCTGTTTACTGTCATAACCTTGAATGATAGTAAAACTGAAGTTATTGTCTTTGACAGCCATTGAACCAACTAACTGTTACCCTTGGCCCACTTGCTAGCTACCTCTCCAACGTTGTAAGAGACCTTGGGATACTCCTGGATAGTTCCTTCAAATTAGTGAAATAAGAATCTACTGTGGTTAAATCCAGCTTCTATCAGCTACGTCAAATTTCTAAAGCTAAGCCTTTTCCTCTCCCCCAAAGACCTTGAAAAGCTTATTCATGCATTCATTACCTCTAGACTGGACTACTGGACTACTCTCTTCACCGGTTGCAATTAGTACAGAACGCTGCTGCACGCCTTTTATCGGGTGCCAGAATGCATGATCATATGACTCCAGTTTTAGCCAAGTTACACTGGCTTCCTGTGAAATTTCGCATTGATTTTAAAATTCTTTTATTCACTTATAAAATCTTAAATAACACTGCCCCTAGCTATTTAACAGAACTTCTTCATTTGTATAATCCTATAAAAGCACTAAGATCTTCTAACCAGATGCTTTTAATGCAACCTAAGTCTAGAATGAAAACCAGAGGCGACCGTGCCTTTGCTATTGTAGCTCCTACACTGTGGAACAACCTCCCTATTGCCATTCGCTCTTCTGAGACTGTTCAGTCTTTTAAATCTCATTTAAAGACCCATCTTTTTACTCTGGCTTTGATGTAAGATAGTTTGATTATCATTTGGTTGGTTTCTATGTTTGTCTTGTCTTGCGTTGTATTTGTCTTATTTTATTTTTTATTTTTTTTAATTTGTGAAGCACTTTGATCAAAACTGTTGTTTTTAAATGTGCTATATAAATACATTTCGATTTGATTTTGATTTGATATACACTGTAAAAAAGAAAATGTTGAGAAAACGTAAAATTTCAAGGCAACATGATGCAAGAGATTTTTGAGTTTTCTCAACTTTTGCCAACTGTTGTTGACTCAACTAAGATTTACAAGTTCTGCCAACTTGGATCTTCTTGTTCACCTAATAAGGATAATCCTGGAAGTCTAACGAAGAAATTCTGGTTTCAATGCCATGTATTTCTGCCTTCACCAAACACAGATATTCTTGTTGAGTAATCATACAATTCTTACTCCAGTGAGTTGAAAATTTACCTATATAAACAAAGGAAAATGTATGTTGTTATTATACTTGAAAAAACACTTAATAAATAGATATAGAATAAAACAAAGCACAATTCAATGTTATCTAAAAGCTTATTTATTTTGTTCAACAGTCTTTTCAGTACATTTCAGAATGTCATGGGTAGTAGGGTGAATTTCTGTTAAAAAAACAAAAAGAAAGAAAGAAAAGAAATAACAAACAAACAAAAACGTGTTGCCAGTTTCTTTTGGGTGCTTTGAGCACCCCAGCAGAGACGTTAAAATTCCAGAGTCCAGAACCAAAAAAGAAAAGTGTCCAGCAACTTAATAATTCATACACACACACCCTGACCGTCTTGTAAAAGCTGAACATAACTATTGCACATTAAATAGGGTAGTGCTACAAACGATTGCCTATGCACCCAGACATTGACATTTTACACAGGCTTACTATGATGAACTATGGAAGTTAAAAGTTCTTAGAAATGTTACCATCAATGAAGAGGAAACTAACACTATAACAAATCTTTTAAAATACTACAAGACAAATTTTCACCATATATTCTCAACAATACAGATTCATCTGACTAAAATTTACATTTCGAATAATGATTTATCCACTTCACCTTCATATTGTCCGACCAGGCCAAAATAAGATGGCCTGAATTGCTTCAAAGGTAAAACTCATCTGCTTTGGATAATCAATGTTGAGGGCATACAGAAGGCCAAAGAGGTGTGCCAGGGCAGTAGAGAGATCTGGAATGTTCTGTAGCACGATGTCCCCTTCCAACACAACTGCATGTTCTCGCACAGACATATCAGCATCGTCATCTTGTAGGATGGTGAGGATGGCAACTGATGCACCGTTCAACACTGGTTCCAAAATGTCAGTGTCCTGAAGAAAAGTAAAATATGAATTATTGAAAGCTAAGAAAAACTAAAGACAAAACAAATTTCTAAAGATTTTAACTTTAACCTCTATACCATGCTGGTCGTTTGACCCATGGAGGTTTTAAGAAGAAAAAGCTTATTTTCTTTTAATTAATGCCACCTTGTGAGTTTTGTACAAAAATATTTTCTGCTATGGAACAACCACTAACAATGCCCAGCTGCTGCTCAGCAGAAAAAAAGGAGTGAAGTTATGACAACTGCAATCCCCACTATAAAATAGGGCTGTTCGATATAACGATATATATCGGATGACGATAGAAAAACGTCTATCGTTTCATTTTACGCTATCGTTTGTTTCGTGGTGTCGCAAAATAAACTGTTTACGGCAATATTTTTTCATTATTTTGATGGTCACTGTAGTGGCTATATTAATTTCCTAAAGTTCTCTCTTTCTCTTATATTTAATATAACCACACTACAGACGGACAAGCGCTTGTTTTTATGTGTTGTCGTTAGCAACAACGACGGTAAAACCACCTCGTGTCCGCTTGTTTATTTTCCACATAAACCTTTCACAATAAAGCTCAAGATCCTGTTGAGACTTTTCAAAATAAACTGAATCACGTGAAAGATGCAGAGTATTTACGGATGAGAAGCAAAAAAGAGCCGTCAGGTGCTAAAAAATAAACCTTAGACTCAAACGTTAGAACAGGCTTTTCCCCGCAGCACGCTGTGTAATAAATACTCACAAAGAAAACGGCGGCCGTTACAACCTATGTCTAAAAATGTATCGTTTCATGCATCAGTTAAAACACTCGACTCCAGGTACGCCCAAAAAACAACAACAACACCATGTTAACAATTTTACTTTCGTTTTACAAATTAAATAAAATACTGCCAAATAAGAACAAAGCAGTGACTCATGACATTCATTTTTACTGACATATCCACTGATGTGTTTTATTTGAAGCCAACATCTTTTTCAGTTTCTGTTAAGAGAAAAGTATACTCTCTTCTGAAAATGTCAGATAAAGGAGCACTTCACTCACCTGTTCATCAAGTTTATCCAGGAGGTCTTCCATCTCCTCACCAAGAGCTCCCTTCTTAGACCAGTACAGTTTCAGCAGGCCAGGCACAACTTTGTCAAGGGATGCATTGAAGGTCCCCAGGAGGTCTTTGCTTGTGATCCGATGAAATTTTCAGATATCTAAACAATACATTCACCAAAATATTGTCATTTATTCAGCACAGAACATTCCTGGGTAGCTGTCTTGGACAGTCTGCACCATGTTATATGCCTGACTGTGTCATCAACAGCAAAACCTACCTACTTCAAAAATCTCTCATGAATACGTCTTTTGCACAGGAATAGAAACACCCCCCACAAAACCCAGTATCAATATGAAAATACATATTATGTTCTAAGTTGCACCAAAATCTGTGACCAATCAGATTCTGTGACCTGCCTTAGTATTCTTTCCCTAACAATCTCAGACTATAGAAGTCCTATTTCTAGCACAAAAAGAAAAAAAATACATGCTAAGTCAAAATTATGAGATTGCTTTTCTGTTTCACAATTTCGATTTAGCATGGGGACTCTTGTACTGGCAGAAATGTTCAGGGTAAGGATTTCAATATAACACTGGCAAGGGCCTTGACTGGAGTGGTAGCACAAGATAATAAAGTTGGCCAATGCATTACCCCAGCAAATACCGTACTGCTTCAATATAAGTATAAATCATGCCCAATTTGAATAATAATTAAATTATAAATAAATTAGGACAGTCTTACCTCCTCAGAGGAAAACAGCGCAGGTCATCTCTCCTGGACCTCAGATACCATAGGCTGACACTCCACGACCTCTCTCCGCCTGAGAGAAAATGTTTGCAATAATGAAACATTTCAATATAATGTAGAAAAAAAACAAGAAAAAAAAGTTACGGATCGGACTCCCCGATCCTTACTGCGCATGTGCAAAGTCGGACCGTACAGATCGCGTCTACCCGTGGAATTGTACATAAAATCAATACTCCACCAACAAAAAGGCTCTCAAAACAATACAATACTTTCCACAGCTTTGAAGGATGGGTCAGGTGTATCCTTCGTGGCCCACCCTATGCCAGAATTCATAGCGCGGCCCAGCCGAATCTAGTTTCAAACAATGGCGGCAGCCACTTAGTTTTAATATTACTCTTATTACTCTTTCTGGGTCACAAAGTAAACTTTTAAGGTATTTTCAGGCGAGAATGTAGCTGTGTAAATTTCAAATATCTGCTCAGTTTATTAAGACAACACATTTTTGCAAAAATGCTTCTACGTTTTCGCAGACGTCTGTTACCACCAGCTTCGATAGCTAGCTGGGGATTCAAGGCTCGCTAGAGCAGCGAGAACAGCGAACTCCTGGCATATCATTTTCAACCCCCCGCGCGGTCCTTCGCTAGCTTAAACATGATATATAAGTCCCTTAGATGACTTAAATATGTTATTGTTTGGCTTTTTTTCAGTGCTTTACTCGTTCCACCCTCTTGGGTCCTCAGGAGGATGCAGCCTAGCGCTTGTAGAAAATCCTAATAACAGATGTCGTTAGCTTACCTGCTAGGGCAAATGGCAGCAGCTCCCGCACCTGTCCAAAAAATGGTCAAATAATACACTCCAACTTCAGACCAGGTAAAATCCGTAATGGTCGTTTCATCCAACTTTGGCCACGTTTGTTCAAAGTTTCTTAGCAGGTTTTCAGTTCAGAACACATCGACAAACCACTATCACACAGTCTGCTCAGACTCGTTTGGTCTAGTTCAAACTTATTCAGACCACGACGTGTGCCAGTCACCTACGGGGTTTCCCACCGGTTCCCAACTCGACTCAAAAAATCTACTCAAAAGTTGATAATCTTTGTTATGCTCGCTAGAAAATCTTAGTTAGGACAACAATGGAAGAAATTTGTTGGGCAGACGAGCTATTTTAGGTTGTAAATGGAAAGTTTTATTTCTAAGTCAGTTTAATTTGAAAACTTTACTCAAATCAACAATTACTAGTTATCGTTTTTACAGTGTACACACATATTTGCTGCAATCATTTAATTTTGCAGAATTGTGGTGTGAGCTCCCTTCATCTGTACTTTAGAAGTGAATAGAATTGTAAGTTGAGGCTGAGAGCCACACTGGACTGTTTTGACACATTACTTAATGCCTTAGGGTTGCCCGTAACTATTGAGGCTTTGTTGAAGCCTCACACATTTTATCTGTCCACACCTTAACACTGAAGGTTTTGTCTATTTGGAATTCTGATCCAGAAATTTGTGGTCGTACTTGCTGAGCTATAATCTTCTCTTGATAACACTCATGCAATATCGTAATATTGCATGTCAATGTTATTGATAAATAACATTTTCAGCCCTTTACTTGTACTTAGCATGCCCAGAGCACAGCTTCTATTAGTCTGAAAAGTATGTATTCTTAAATTTGCAGGCTTGAATTCCATGCTTTTTGCAGGCTTGAATTGCATGAAGGATCATTTGCACATTTATGAGCCGTAACATGAGCAAACAAGTTATCACTGAACCCAAACTAATTCCCAGGATAAAACCTTTGCATATATCTTTGGCAATACGCCAATGTCCATGCAAGATCTAGTTGTTTTTTAAAAATGTATAAACCTGCTTTTCTTTTTCTGTGAGCCAGCGACATCCTTTAGATAGATAATGAGCAAATTTTTCTGGGTTTAGTTTTTGCTTCTCGGCTGAGACAAACCGAAAGTGCACAATATCAGGGCACTGTCTAATGGTAATGAATTCAAATACCTAATGGTGGTTGGGGAGGAGTCTTGATTTGGCAGCATTTGGTTTAAGCATAGTCAGCATGCGGAATGATAAACCTAATGAGGGAACAGTGTTTTCATGGTATACTGCTACAATGCTATAAAACTCCTGTATGTGTTATATAGCCGTATAGTTTAATTGTAGTATCTGCTGTACTGACTCCCATGAAGTGGTTCCAAAAGTCATTACTGATATAACACTCCTGCTGGCAGCAGACACTGAGCATTGAAGGCACAAGGCACACAAGGTCAGATCCAGAATTCATTTTCTACTGACTCCAACAAAAATATGGTTCTCCGAAATATACAACCATCAGAACACACTTCACTTATTTTGCAGACTTGAGAAAATAGTGAGTGAGAACTTATAATTTTGTTTTCTATACATTTTGTACATGCACATTTCAGAAGTGTGGTTAGTTTCAAAGATTAAGATTGAAAATGATTGTTTTTCATTGATTTTCTGTTGCTGCACCATTCTTCCAACTGCTACAAGTAATTAAGTAATGTACTGCATTATTTGTAAGAAAAATGTTGTATGCAATACATGTAACACATTACTATTTTTAGTAATAACCCCAATAATGATCATTACAATAAGTGGAAATACCTCCAACTTGCACATTTGACCACACACCATTTAATTTGCATAAATGTAATCTGTTTAATATGCTGCTTAGCAATGGTGGTGACTCTCAATGTGGAGCCAATGAGAACCCAGTGAGAATCAATAAGAGAACTAGTAAGGAATCCAATTGATAGGTGATATTGATAATGGAATCTGAATCACTAAATTCCTATCAGTTCCCATCATTGCTCGTTAGCCCTTCTCATCCTGTTTATTCATGCTGGATTGTACAATAATTACACCAAGGCTGGCTATAGTAGCATTTCAAATGTTTTCAGAAGTCAACATGTGAATTAAAGTTAGCATAAATATTCTTTTGTGGAGAAAGACAAAAAGAATAATCTGGTTAGCATCTACTACTGAGACACTGTCAGCTCTTATACTCAAGGTGGAAAAATGTTAATATTCTGCCTTTTCATAAACAGTGTAAAAGTGGGTACAGCTGTGTCACAATTTAAAGAGCTCCACATTATGTTATTAGATGTTAAAAATGCATTAACCAGGAAATACTAAAAGAGGTACAACACCAGCACTGGTAGCCACCCATATTCAATAAAATGAACATGTGAAGTCTGTACTTGTAAGGAATTAAAGAGCTATCTTAGTCAACATGTTTGTAGTGCTGATCACAAGGTAATACATTTACATTATGCATCATGCTCTTGCATTTGGTTTCACTTCAGTGCTACTATTATTACTTTAGACTGGATCCTGGAACATGACATACAATGGGTCCCATATGAAAAGGTGCCTTTGAACTGAGAAAGCTGGTACTGTGAAAGAGGGTGTTGTGCCTTCTACCAATCAGCAGGAAAACAAACTTAGTTTTTTTCCACTTCACCGGAGCATGAGTAGCCCCCCACCCACAGCCTCTGCCTTTGTGTTTCATCGCATTTCTCATGCTCGAAGGTTCGGATCTCTTTCTGCTTCCTTCCCTTGGAGCTGAGTGTGCCTCTGAATTAACAACAACCCCTGACAAGAACACTAAATCTGACAAAGTTAACTGTCATGGATGTCTATTGCTCTGAGATAAGATGGCAGATTAGAAAACTCAGTGACAGTGATTCCTTTTATGTTACAGATGCATAATAATTTGCTATGACGGAAGAGTTAGCATCTATTATAGATTTGGTGACTGTTAGCACAGGAGCAGAGGCTTTGATGTTGGCATATGTCAAAGGTTCAGAGTCATCCTAAAACAACTCTGAGTAGAGGTGCTATGTTTCCTTTATTTTCTTCACACTCTCTATTCACATCTGGAATAAATCAAATGTTTGATTTCACTTAAAAATTTCTAATTGTCTTGTTTTACCTAGAAGTTTCATAAAAGCAGAAGCCACAAAGGTGCTGTATTTCAGAATGAATGAGCTCTTTAAATGCGTCTGAAATCAGTACTACAAAATCCAAGGAGTTTGTTTGCTGCTGTCTTTGATTCTCTATGTGACTCCTGCTTCTCACACATGACATCAATTCAATTTTTTCAGTTTTATTCGTAGACCAAATCACAATAACAGTCGCCTCAAGACGCTCTATATTCTAAGGTAGACCCTACAAATATACATACAGAGAAAAACCTAACAATCATATAGCCCCCTATAAGCAAGCAATTTGGCGTCAGTGGGAAGGAAAAACTCCCTTTTAACAGGAACAAACATCTGGCAGAACCAGGCTCAGGGAGGGGCGGCCATCTGCCACCACCGGTTGGGGAGAGAGAAGGAAGACAGGATAAAAGACATGCTGCGGAAGAGAGCCAGAGATTAATAACAAGTATGTTTCAATGCATAGAGGTCTATTAACACATATTGATTGAGAAAGGTGACTAAAGGAGAAATACACCAGGCATCATGGATTCCCCTGATGCCTTGAGTATCATGCAGCATACACCTACTGCAACAGGATTCAGGGTCACCTGATCCATCCCTAACTATATGCTTTAGCAAAAAAATCTTAAAAGTAGATATAGTATCGGTCTCCTGAATCCAAACTGGAAGCTGGTTCCATAGAAGAGGGGCCTGAAAACATAAAGGCTCTCCCTCCCATTCTACTTTTACATACTCTAGGGACAACAAGTAAGCCTGCAGTGCGAGAGCAAAGTGCTCTAATGGGGTGATATGATACAATAAGGTCTAATTATTAATTACCTAATTATTAAAGACCTTGTATATGAGCAGCAGAATTCAATTCTGGATTTAACAAGGAGTCAGTGAAGGAAAGCCAATGTAGGAGAAATATGCTTTCTCTTTCTAGTTCCAGTCAGTACATTTCAGATTAACTTAAGGCTTTTTGTGGAGTTTTTACGACACACTGATAATAATGAATTACAATAGTTGAGCCTAGAAGTAATAAATGCATGAACTAGCTTTTCTAGCTAGCGTCACTGAGAGAAGATATTTCTAATTTTAGAGATATCGTGCAAATGGAAGAAAGCAGTCCTAAATATTTGTTGGTCAATAATAACTCCAAGATAAAGTGTTACTGGAGGCCAAGGTAATGCCATCCAGAGTAAGTATCTGGTTAGATACCATATTTCACTGCTTCTGTAGGCATTCTCCTTGGCCTTGCAAATATGTTGGAGTTTAGGAGTGAACCATGGTTTATTGTTGTTATAAATGCAAAAGGTCTTGGTTGGCACACACGCATCTTCACAAAAACTGACATCTGAGATCTGTTAGCTGTTTGACAACTACTCAACCAATGCGTGATGAATTTTTGACATGACAAGGAGATGACAAAATACAAGGTGGCACAAATTATTACCCTTAAAAAGGACACTAACAACACTGAAAAACAATTTTCTGTTAAAATACTATCAACCTGTATCAGCCAGCCAAATAAAGAAGTCATGTTATTCATGTTACCTTAACCTGGTCCCCTTTCTTACTCTTCAGCTTGTCTCTAAGTTGAATTTAGCCACCATACCACACCATACATACATTGTCCTTACTCAAAAGATGTGGTCACAGGTTGGAGCATAGACTAAAAAATAATCTGATGTGGTTTGTCTGTAGACTTTAGCACTAAGACACCCCTTGGTTTTACACTACATCTTTAAACTACATGTGATCAAGAAACTCCTTGTGTTGGTCTTTCTGATCTGTTGGTCTTTTTTGGTACATTCCTGACTTTCTGACTTTGACTTTGTGTCAGTTAAGTGTATAAAAGTGTTAAAGCTATAAAAATGACTCTGATATAGTATTGAGTTCCACAGACCCAATACAGGCAAAATTTTCAGATGTCACAAAGCCGAAAAGTCCACTAAATCAAAGATAACATTTTACAGATTGATAATGCTATAAATCTGGATTTACATATGTTTGCAAAATGCTACTGGCCAAGTTCTGTTGCTTTGAACCTTTGGCTGTCAAAGAGATAACAATGTTCTACAGAGCTTTATAAAACTTTCTTATTGCAGTTGTTTGTATTGACAACATAAAGTCATATAGGGAAAGATATATAGGAATATCGCATTTGGACATGTTACTTTTTTTTTCTAGGTCAAATAAGGTAAAACTTTACTAAAATGTTTTTTGTCTTTGAAACTTTCCTTAAAATTCCTCTACCTTTGTTTCTATTGGCAACATTTAGAAAATTTATACTGGTGTATAGGTATTTTAATTATCATATTATAACTTTTTATCCAAACATCATGTCACATTTGACAACTGATCTCACTTTTATATTTTACATCTGGCTGATCCTAAAATGTGTTGTAACAGTAAAGAAGGTATTTTTAAGATAATTAAATGGCTAGTTGTCACAAATATACTGCAGAATAATATATAATATTATATAAGTTAAGTCAAACATTGTATAAGTTAAGTGAAGGTCATATCCAGTTTTTCAGTTCACTTCAATTCAATTTTATTTAGGGCTTTGTATTGTAAGGTAAAGACCTTACAATAATACAAAGAAAACAGAGAAACCCAAAGAAACAGACAACCCCCTATGAGCAAACGCGAAACAACCCAAATCAATGCCTATTATCCACTGCCAACTCCTACATTCTGAGTTTTATTGCAATACAAACTTCTAAGCATATATTTATGAAATAAAAGAAAAAATACAATACTTATTCATTTACTTAAGTAAATACTCCCCGGAGAGTGAGCTGTTTTGGTGGAGGCACATTCTTGGAGTATGTCTTGTTAGTTTCTGTTTTTAAATCAGGACTTGAAGTAGGTTAAATGATAATTGTGCTACCTCTGCTGAAGTAAATTGGGAGTAAGGGCTCCCAATCCTTCCGAATCCCCTTAGTAGGAGTGGGAAGATGAGCATGGATGTTGTTGCTTGGCTTACTTTGGGTACCTACTTTGCAAACATCCAGAAATATCCATCTACACATTTTGCTATTGCATTTTCTGACACTGGCATTTGTCATAAATGTATGATTTATCTTCTCAAAAACATCATTGCAAGTCATTCTAGCAATGCATACTATATCATTATGTACTTGTTCTTGTGTCATTAGGATAACACATTGTAGCATTTCTGTTCCTTTCCATGTGAATGAAACCCATTTACCAGTAGAATGAAGGTTAAAATTAGAAAAAAATGTTGTAGAGAAAATCATTCTCAGCACTTGTGCCTAGATGTTCAACAAATATTAAAGGAAAGCATTCGTTTCCTCCTTTGATCGCCTCTGGATTTCATTTTCTAATTAACTACTTACTATAAAACCTTGGCTGTGCTGATATGAAGGCTGATGCATCCCCAGCCACAAGCCACAACTTAGCAAGCCCGGTGGCAGGGGAGGTATGTTTTTTCAATCACCTGCCTACTGGCATTATCAAGCTGGAGACCCATCACCTACTCTGCAAACAGATGCTACTTCATTAAATTCTGTGGTCACTATGTCTGAAAACAATGGTTCCAAACCACACCACCCACCACAACCATCCCATCCCATTTAAAACTTCTTAAAAGTCCAGCGTGTTGCATTTTCCTCTCATTGAATCATCACTACATTCATTCCATGGCATTAGTTTAACTGCTGTAAGCAAAAGATAGAGAAGTCTCTTAATTGCAGTTTAACGCAAGGCAACAGTATAGCATCCGCATCACTGCAGCCGCAGTCCAACTCTGTCTGCCAATCTCCCGCTCCCCTCACTAGTGAACAAGACCCCATAATATTTAAATTCCTCCACTTGACTGGCCCCTGAGCTGGAATGGGCACTTCACCCTTTTCTGGAAGAGGACCATGGTCTAAGACTTTGAGGTGCTGATTCTCATTTACATCGGGTCACACTTAGCTCTGAACCGCTCCAGTGCGAACTGGAGGCCACCTCCTGATGAAGCCAACAGAACTGCATCATCTTTAAAAGCAGAGATGAGAAGCTGAGAAGAAATTCTGTCCATAAAAATGAACAAAATCTGTAGAGCAGGGCGATATGACCAAAAATATTTATCATGATATACATTTGAAAATGTGCGATAACGATATAACTGACGATATAATTGACACTAGACAAAATACTTTACAACTCCCCAACTTTATTAGTGCAAGAAACTCCATCAATGTATTTTCACTTAAACAAGCAGCTGTTTTTTATGTGCATTAAAGTTATATAAAAATGTAACAGTGCATATTCCTTGCTGACAGTTTAACCAAAAGGCATTTCCAGTGGAAACTGGCCGACATATCCTCAGCATAACCATGTATAATATCCACAAAACTTAAAAAGAGGTTATACACACACAATACGGTAATATTATGTTGAAGCACAGTACGTATCACTCCGCGAGGCGCCTGCCTACGATAGCCGTAATGCTCCGACAATCCATCAAGCGGTGCGGGTTCGTAGCTTAGCAAAGTCGTACTAAAACATTTGACAGATTTTCGAGCGCCGTGTACCACATAAAATCGTTTCAAAGTCAGTAAACACAACCAGAATTCATACATAAGGCACACGGGATTATAAGGGACGGTGTCGATTTTCAGAAAAATCAAAGGATTGTTTTTAAGTGTGCCGTATTTTCCAAAAACACGGTAATAACGACAGCCCGCTAGCATGCTCTACCAAAAATAGTGCTTTGTTGTGTATCTGACGGACGAAAGCTAAACCAGTTCCACACCACTGAAGTTGCAGCATTTTTACAAACCAATTCTGGTTCATCCGTTTCATTTAACGATCCACTTTCGCTCTTCTCATTCTGCGTCACCCCCATGTGCGTATGTAAACATAGGCACTGCACATGCGCGTTTTACCCACATTCTATCGCGATATTTCATTTTCCTATCGTTGCCCAAAATTACACCGGTATTACCGCGAATGGTATGATATGGCCCAGCCCTAAAAATCTGTCACAAAAGAGTTCCGAAAAATGAGAAGTAGTGATGCCATCTTGATGGTGTAAATTATCTGTGAAGCCTGTTGGGAAAACAGGACCCAAATGCAGGACTTCCAGAACGAAGACAATGAGTTTATTTTGAGTGTAAAACAATACAGTGCAAAACAGTTTCAATATCAGCAGTGACTTTCCAGCTTCCAGTGCAGTGAATACTTTTTCAAAAGCTGTTGCCACAGCTCCCACAGCAACATTTACAAAAACACACTTGGCTCCCTCTACATGCTACACAGTTTCCTGAATATGAACAAAACACAGCTGTTAATGTCACGAGAGAAGGGGATTGGACCCAAAATGCAGACTCAATAGGCAGAACAACTGAAACACTGCTTTATTGCTGGATGTCCTAATACAAAAACAAAACTGGGAAAACATCAGAACTAAACTAATGAACAGAACACACAGCCATGAATGAGGGAGATTGCGGCGCAGGACAGAGGCCGACATTGACATAAATATACACAAGGGCAAATGAGGGAACAAACCACAGGAGGAAACAGACTGAGCATAAACTAACAAGACAGGGGAGGCACAGCGGAACATGAAACATAGGACAAGAGACTGTCAAACTGAAACAGGAAGTAGTGGGACGCAGACAGACGAAACCCAGGAAGAAGAGGGAGGAGAAATGGGGCCCATGACTGGAGAAACGGGCAACTAGACAAACATCAAGACAAGACTGACCTGACTAGGGGAATGCTGAGGGAAAGACACAGAGATGATAAAAAGACATGAACTGGGCCAACACCCAAGACAGCCTAAACTAGAAATACGGAATAAACTCCAGTGTGTAAGCAAACTAAACTAGAAACTATAAGATACACTGAGAACATAATGAATAAACCAGACTCAAGCATCTTAAGCATCTCCGCAAAGTGTGCTCCTTGGAAATGTGTTGTAATATTTTTTTGTGTCCATCCAGTCGGTCTTCCTGTATCGATAGCATACGCTTGACAGGGCTCGAATCCACTGGGTCCATTCTGGCTGGATCATTCTGTCAAGTCTGTCAGGAAAACAGGACCCAAATGCAGGACTTCCAGAATGAAGACAGTGAATTTATTTAGAGTGTAAAACAGTTCTAATAAACGTAATCTTCTCAGCAGTGACTTCCCAGCTTCCAGTACAGTAAATCCTCTTCCAAAAGCTTCTTTCTTCACAGCTTCCACAGCAATATTTACAAAAACACACATGGCTCCCTCCACATGGTTCTCCTTACTTGCCAAGACACAGTTGCACGAGCTGACTGTTGTCACACAACGATCCAGTGCTGACTGAAGCACAGCCACTCTGTTAAGTAGGTCTCTAGTGATGAGCTACAAACATGTGATCATTGTCAGGTGTGGCTGGCTTCAGAGTGGAAAACTGTCCAGGCCCCATGTTCGTATGAAGGCGAGAACATGGGCACACACACACACGCACACAAACGTACAAAGAGGGAAGGCAGGGACAATGAGCAACAACAAACAAAAAGAGAAGCAGCAGGTGAGGACATGAGGACCAAAACATTACCATGCCTGCAAAATAATGGCTGATAAAATGGATCACTTTATAGTCCAGTGAAATAAGCCCTATAATAGTTATTTCTAACATCATATTTTTCTTGGAGTGTTCAATAGTAGCTTTGCATGATTAAAAAACGTTTTTCTTATATTCAACCTTGGTGCAACACCTCGCTCCTTCTGTCATTCTATCAGTGCATTCCTGAATAACTCAGAAGTCGCAATTTTAGAGTTAGGGGACAATCAGTTTTTCACACAGGGCCAATTATGTTTCAATTTCTTTCTCCTTAATAATAAACACCTTCATCTAGAAACTTTTGTGTTTACTTGTGTTATCTTTGTCTAATATTTAAATTTGCTTAATAATCACATTTAAGTGTGACAAAAATATAGGAAATCAGGAAAGAGGCAAACACTTTTTCACAACACAGTAACATTATTGCCTAATACTATAAATATGGCCAGGTTTGTACTATAAGGAGCATGGAAAGAAAAGCGTCTGGACTTCTTTAAGTTGCTTGAAGACATTTCACCTCTCATCCGAGAAGCTTCTTCCATTCTTCCCTTGAACATTCCGTTCTTCACCGCTCATACGAGAAGCTTCTTCCGTTCTTCCCTAGAATGGAAGAAGCTTCTTGGGTGAGAGGTGAAACGTCTTCAAGCAACTTAAAGAAGTCCAGACGCTTTTCTTTCCAAGCTCCTTAGACTACGATGACCTGGATCACTGAGGACCAGGTTTGTACTGTTGTATTTTTGTTTTCTTGATATGAAATTATTTATGATCATTTAAGGCACATGCCCATTCTCATCTTTTCTTCTATGAATGTCAACCCAGCACTTTGGGCTAATGTGGTTTTAAAGTTCAAGTCAATATGAGAGAGTTAAATTACAGTGAAGGACAGTAACGTCTAACCCTTGACTTGAGGTTATCCTCTTACAGAGCACACTCAATCAATGAGCCTGCCACACACACAAATCAAATTTCCTTGGTGAAAGTTAAAATCCTGTCGTACTTCAAATTAGTCTGATGCTTGTCTAATGAGCAATGTGGCATAGATACATGATGAAGAAAATCAATCATGTATAACATCACACCGAGCCAGAGAATTGAGAGATTTGTCAGCTAATTTCATGCTAATTGAGTCCCCGTCCCTGGGGTTATTTTTAACCTCATCATGGGTCTGACCACATGCAATAGCAAGTACTTCGCTTATTTGTCATTAATTAGAGTAAAAACATCAATCATGATTCTTCTTTCTACCCTCAGTACCTGCCAGGATCACTAACATATCAAAGGACGTCACGGTGAATGAAGGCAGCAACGTCAATCTTATGTGCCTGGCAGTTGGTCGACCTGATGCCAACATAATTTGGAAGCATCATTCACCAAGGGGTAAGCCATGGTTTAATTTTATTTTATTGTTTCAGCTGATTAATGCATGGAAATCCTGTGATAGAGTACCCCATCCAGAACTTTTTGGATTCCAGTTGAGTTGTAAACTCATGGTGGCATAAAAAATTATTTTGTTATTATTTTGAATCATGAATTTGTTACTATACTTTTCTGTTTGTCCAAAACTAGAAAATTTATATTGATCTCTATTAACATTAAAGTTGCCAAAGTTAATTTAAAGGTTTCTCAAAACAAACATGTGAACCAACTCATTGCCTTAGTGTAAAGGTGTCTAAACTAACTTATGAGGTGCCGAAAGGGACATTATTACTGAAATTCTATCTCTCACACACACTACTGAAATGCTCTCACACACACTACTGAAATTTTGTCTCACACACACTACTGAAACGCTGTCACACACACTACTGAAATTTTATCTCTCACACACACTACTGAAAAGCTCTCACACACACTACTGAAACACTCTCACACACACTACTGAAATGCTCTCACACACACTACTGAAACACTCTCATACACACACTACTGAAATTTTATCTCTCACACACACTACTGAAAAGCTCTCACACACACTATTGAAACGCTTTCACACACACTACTGAAATTTTATCTCTCACACACACTACTGAAAAGCTCTCACAAACACTACTGAAACGCTCTCACACACACTCCTGAAATGCTCTCACACACACTACTGAAATTTTATCTCTTACACACACCACTGAAACGCTCTCACACACACTACTGAAACGCTCTCACACACACTACTGAAATTTTATCTCTCACATGCACTACTGAAATTTTATCTCTCACACACACTACTGAAAAGCTCTCACAAACACTAATGAAATGCTCTCACACACACTACTGAAATGCTCTCACACACACTGCTGAAATTTTATCTCTTACACACACTACTGAAAAGCTCTCACAAACACTACTGAAACGCTCTCACACACACTACTGAAATGCTCTCACACACACTACTGAAATTTTATCTCTTACACACACTACTGAAACGCTCTCACACACTCCTCTGAAAAACCAAGACATTTCAGTTAAACAGGAAGGCATTTCAGTTGAACAGGAAGGCGTTTCAGTTGAACAGGAAGTTGTTTCCTGACAAGGAAACTGAAGGAAAAAGTGGTAGATTTCAAATAAACCACTACACTACTCAGCAACCTGCTAGTAGCCTAACTGAAGTAGCTGCATTACTTAACAATATATTAGCCTCAGCATAAGTCAAAATTTAGAATAGCAGGAGACGGGCATTATCCTGGTTAATTTTTTTGGCATATTTGCTTTTTGTCTTTTTTAGCACAGAAAAAAATATTTTAAAATCATTAATAAAACCAGGGAGAGAAGGCTTAGCGTTCCTCCATTTAGCACAATGGATATGATATTTACTCAAAAGTGTGATGATGTTAATAATGTCTGAGACACCCAATGCTAGATGATCCATATAAAAAAAAAAATATATGATGTAATTCAAATAGTGGCACATCAAAAAGAACACTGATCCACCTCAAAGCCAAATCTCTTTTTTAGAAATTCTGCCACAGGATAGATTTTGCTTGTGTGTGTCGTGTGTTTCTTTAACTTGAGGTAGAAAAGGCCATTTCATAAATTTCTAGTATGCTTTATCCAGAGTATCTGAAATAACTAAATTAGAACCATGCCATGTAACCATTCTGTCATAACTATGAAATATTTTGTCTTTGAAGAAACTACTAATAAATTTATTATTGCATTTTTATCAAACAGCTGACATTGTCTTAGCAATAAATTTGGAAGCATTGATGAGAAATTGTTGTATATCATAAGGTTTCTAATCAAATGCAGCAGAGGCAGTGGGACCAGTTTACAAAATTTGTTATATTCTCTTTGAGAACAGTTAAGACAATATTTTTCTGAAAAGTCTGTGTAACTTAGAATGACACCGTTATCATCCAACAAATCTGTTATGAATATAATCTTTTTGTTTAAACCAGTCGCTCTTGAAAATTGATTTTTGACTAAGTGTTATTACCCTATTATTCCTTAAGGTTGAATTATGGGGAGAAGTTGTGGGTAAATATCATTTTCCAAAAATGCAAAGTCTGTTTGGGAAAGTTCGATATCTTGATCAGGATTTTATTTACCTCAAAATCACACTTCAAAAAGAAGTCTAATCCTCCTTTTTTTTATTAAACAAGGATCGTGGGATGTTAATTTGGGTTGAACCTAGGACTGTATAGGCGTTGGCTGAATAGCACTGGTGTTCACCTTGGGGTGTCGGTCAGAACACACTGGACGCACGGTTAAAGGTTATACCGTCTTTACTGTGATTCCTTAGCTTAACAGCACAGTACAGCAACACAGTAATGCAACCGCAGGCTTACAAAGTGGTGAGGGGTGTGGGTGTGGTCTGTGAACAGAACATATACAGAATACTGAATGTAATAAACATCTGAGTCATGAATTATGATTCATTAGCTTTCTTCAAATCTAACCAGAACTACAAATGGGAATTCCTATATGAACATTTACATGCACAAGTTTCATACACTACCCCCAAACCCTTACAGTACATGACATTGATTGCCAATACACCCAACAACAACAATATATCACAAAACACCAAATGGGTTTAGCTTACAGCTAGCAAGTATGTAGCATAACAAGTAGCATTAGTAGCATGAACTAGCCACCTAGCGAACAGGTCAATACACATTGCACTTCTACATCCACTAAATGTCTAAATGGCATAAAAGACTAAAACTGTCCTTTCCAGGCAGGGCCCCACAGCTACTCACAATTCTTTAGTGACGCACACGACTCACACCGTGTGTAGACATCCCCTGCTGAGTCAGTCTGCCAGGTGGCCTTTTGCTCTGTGTTAGCTCAAGAAACTCTGATCACTGGGACATGTGCTCAATAGTGCAACTGTGCGCTCTCGCCACAAGGGGGCTCCCCTCCCACAGCTGACAGCCTTTCCAACATGGGATGTGGAACTACATAGAGTCTGGCTGTGACAGATTTTAACCATTTAATTCTAAGGGTGCCAACCATAAATTCAAATTCTGGAGCTTTGATGCCACCTTTATTGTATTCCTTCACAAGCTGAGATGTTTCAATGTAATGGGTTTTATTCCTCCACAAAAATTAGAAAATAACTGTGTTAGCCTTATTAATGTTTTTAAAGGAGATATATAAAGAGTGACAAGGATAAATCAATTTGGAGATGCCTTCAGCTTTAGATAGGATGTTTCTGCCATAAATAGTGAGGTCTCTGGTTAACCAGTGGCTAAGTGATTTCTTCATCTCCATGATACGGTTAGAAATATTAGTATCTTCTCTGCTAATTAGGTTTTTAGATATTATCAGCCCTATATATTTAACTTTAGATTCAACTATAACCAAAGCTATTGAGGAGTCAGAGCTTGTATGAATCGGGAGCAGTTCACATTTTTTGATACTGAGAGATAAACGAGAAGCTTTAGAGAAAATTTAGTTTTCTCTACCACGTATTTATCTTTCAAAAAAATAAATGCATCATCTGCGAATTGACTTATTTTGAAGTCTTTATTAAAAATTGATATTCCTTGATTAATAGTGTTAACAGTTGAGTTGCCAATATAAAAAGCTTAGGGGAAATGGGACATACTTGCCGAATTCCGTGTTGCAACTTGAATCCATTCCTGGATTCAAGGAAGCCAACATATTCTTAAGTAATGCGGCTGCTTCACTTAGGCTACTAGCACATCCGTCCCCAACCCCCAGGCCCTGGACCAGTACCGGTCTGTGAGTCGTTTGGTACTGGGTCGCAAGAGTTGAGGCTCGAGTTTGAAATTTATGGTTTTCAGGGTATTTACCGTTTTTTTTTATTTTTATGTCGTTTATATTGTTAACTGTTTCCCTGGGTCTTTTCCTGTGTGTTATGAATAAATTTTCTTTTTTTTGGTACCAGTACTGGTTTTATTGTATTGTATTTATCCACGACACCTTAAAGGCCGGTCCTTGAAAATATTGTCGGCCATAAATGGTCCGTGGTGCAAAAAAGGTGCTGTACTAGCAGGTTGCTGAGTAGACATCCTTGTAGTGTTTTGGAATTTACCACTTTTTACGGCTAGGGATGGGTACCGGTTCTGACATAAATGGTAGTAACCAGACCGAAAAGCAGCGCACATTTCGGTGCTTTATTTCGGTGCTTTATTTCGGTGCTTTTTTTTTACTGAGATGTCATACACTTTGGATTCTAGCCAATCATTTTTTCTGCAAGCGTAGTAGGCGGGCACAGGTACGTACGTTCTTTTAGAGCAGAGCTACAGATTAAAAATGCCCAAGGCGAAGCGGTCAAAAGTCTGGCTGTACTTCACAGCAAAAGATGCAAACTCAGCAGCCTGCAACAAGTGCTTTAAGCTGATACTGTGATACTGTGCAAAGGAGGTAACTCCTCGAATCTGATGAAACACCTGGCGACGCATAGCGTTTTTTTAAAAGCCGAGAAATGCACCGTATTTGATAGCTTGCTGTGAGACATCACACCGTGCACATCTACTGTGGGTGGGTTGCCTGTTATCGGACCCGGAGTTAGCAACATCCCCCAAGAACCCGAAGAGGAGAGTCCTGGCCCTAGCCCTGCCAGTGTAGCAGAAATGATGACGGATGATGATGGCAGCAGCAGCCGTTCTTCTCTTGGTCAGTAGCTTAATGTTGCTCGTGTGTAATTTACGTTGAGTAGGCTAACCACGTTATTAAATTAATGCATGTAAGGTAAACTAGCAAACACCATCGTAGTTACATGCGGCTGTCTTCTTGTTTGATGGCAGATGCTCCCTTCACCCTGGCCAAAAAGGCTAAAATGACCAAAGAAAAAGTAGGGAAACAGCTAAACATGAGAGGTTTTTGGACAAAGTTGGTGTTTTTTCCATTGATTAAGCACTGCTTCCAGCCAAAAATCCCCTATAGCTGCAGAAAAGGCTAACATTGTTATCTTTTACAAAAAATCAGCTAAACATGAGAGGTTTTTGGACAAAGTGTGTGTTCTTCATTCTTTAAGCACCTGTTCGAGCACCGTTTAAGCACCGGCACCGTTTCAAAAGTACCGGTTTGGTACTGGTATCGCATAAAACCTAAACGATACCCATCCCTACTTACGGCCCCTCATACTAACTCCCCACACATTCAGATACTCTTGAGATTCCCACACAACACTCCCAATTCTTGTTTCACATGAATTTTCTTCTATATGTAGAACAGCTATTTATCTCTAGATGGAAATTAATCTGTAGCTATTTTTATTAACATATGCTTTCCACAACTGGGTTTAAGATTAATTATAGGCCGCGACCCTTTCTTCTTTTCAAAGTGGTGGATTTAAGGAGATGAAACTGCAGAGTCTGTGGCCTGACAAGAATGAACTCCAATCAAAGTATTACTTGGCTAGAGGCCACAGCTCGTTTTTTGATTGTTTGGCTTGTTTGGATTGTTGGCTCCTCACAGCAAGAATACCACCTAAGATGCTCTGTGTGCCACTACGTACGTGTATCTTTGTGTGTTCTATGTTCTAATTGCACTTCCAACTGTGCTTTCAGCAGTGTAAGTCATGTGCTGCTTCTCTATAGAATCAGATGTTCAGCCTCCAACATAACATGAATGCTTACAGCCAAGCTGTTGCTCTTTCTTTTACAGTTGTCTAGAGCCAGCAAAACCTGGTTTCCACACCGTAGGAACCCTTCACCACCTCAGTCATTCAGTGTTTCTGTCTCCCTGCATTTACTGGTTTCCTTAGTGTTTAAAAATGTTATGAAGTAAGTCTTAAGTCATATTCAATTCAATCCAGTTTTATTTGTATAACACCAAATCACAACTACAGTTGCCCTAAGGCAATTAAATTAAATCTGTTAAATCCTATTAGAATAACTACAGTGTGGACTGGTGTGATTAACACAGACTATGTATTCAATTCAGTTTTAAGTTTTAGGAAATACAAATTATGTTGCATTTCAAAACATATCTTTTATTTTATCAAGAGGAAATTAAAGCAAATATTAAGTAAAATGTAAATATAAAAAGTCACTCTGTTATGTGATTTGAAACTCCCCCCATATCAGAAAGAAACTCTTTACAACCCACTGTGAGCTGGTGCACAGGTGCAAGAATAGTGGTAAATAGAATTAGAAGTAATGAACTGGCATCAACAGCCAGTCAACCTGTTATATTGCCTTTATGCTTGTGTGTGTATGTGCTCTAGTCAGTGGGGAAGTAATGGATTATCTTACTTGACGTTTCTCTGACTAGCACTAAAGAAAATAAATACTATGTGGGGAGATCTTTGGGCAGCCAAAGAAGTTGTTGCTGGCACTCAGAATCTTAAATGTTTTTCCTGCAGAGTAGCATTTCAGACTCGCTTCTTACCATTTGCTTTTCATGTTTGTCACTAGTGATAATGAAACATTCCCTCAAAGGATAGTGTTGGTGCTTGTTTGCTTACTTCATTGCCAAACTGTGTTTTTCAAGATTTAAGCTGCTTGAATGTCTCGAATGTCTCAAATCTGCAATGTTGTCTTGCACTTTATATTACTTATATAACTGGCATAAAATGTTCACACTTAAATAGTGTCAGCAACATAAACGATTGTAACTTTGCATAGAAGATGCTGCACCTTCACTGTGAATAAGAAAAGAGTGTTTAGCAAATGTTACTTATTTTGAGCTTAAAATTTCACAAGAAACTGTTTCAAGTGAATTACTGTAAAATGACCATGTACATGGAGTACATGAAACACTACATGTACTAAGTCTAATTTATACCACTGACACCTATTCTGAACAACTGTTACACATTTAACACTGTGCATGAAGCTGGATTTAAAATTACAATTCTTTAAGTTACAGTTTTAGAGTAAATGTAGTGCCATCTTGTCCAAATACATAAAATGACATTGTTGTTAATACTCCTACATTGATTTATGTAAGCTAACTAGTGACAGAACATACATACATACATAAACATAGAGACAGAAACAAACAAAAAAAGCAGGTCTAAAGGGTGAATTTTGAATTTTCCTTGGCTGTAGCAATGAATTTTATCTTTAAAAAGACAACGGAAGAATAGCCACTTTGACGCTTTTGATGCCCTTAAGCAGTAAGTGTTGGCTACTGCTGCAATGAAACTGAAGAATCTACCAGGTGTCCTTAATGGTATGGAGTACTTTACAAATGAAGACTGTGTGGAGGATCAGGTGTTTGAGACCAAAAAGATGCCATCTGTTCTGTGTTAGACTTTTCCTCATGTAAGAGGTTGCCCAAAAGAATGTGTGGAACCATTTCAGAAAAAAATGTATCACATGTTAAATTGCAAAAACATTGAAAAAAAAAAGCTTCAGAGAAAAAGAATCCCTATAACCTTTGGGCCCTCAGGTGACACCAACATTAAAAAAGGTATGATGTATGATTCTGTCATGGAAATCTATGAAAGGTTCAGTTGCAGAAATCACTGTCTGTCTGCATTCCACGATGCCACCTATTAGTGCAAGTTATAGCTCTAATAATTAGAACAAATGTAAACATGAACCAAAAATGCTACTTTCTTCTCTTGGCCAAAGGAGTGGAAAGCTGTTCTGTGGTCAGACGAATCGAAATGTGAAATTCTTTGGATCCTCTGGAATAAAGAGGAGATGGACCAATAAAGGAGAGGTGATGGTATTGGGATAGATTAGTGCTTATGTAATTGACAGCTTGCACATTTGAAAAGGAACAACCAGTAATTAAAGGTATATACAGGTTTTAGAGCTACATCTGCTTCCACCCAGACGATTTCCATTTCAGGAAAGGCCTTGCATGTTTCAGCAAGACAAGGCAATGCTAAATTGCAGCTAAACTGCAGCTATTAAAACAGCTTCATGGTAGAAGATTCTGGACACTGAAATGGCATGTCTGCAGTTCAGGCCTTTCACGTGAATTGTCTTCTATATGCATGCCAGGAAATGAAAAATATAAAAAGTATCCTGTTGAGTACCTAGAAATCTATATCAGACAAAAAAGGACAAAATTCATTTCCCAAAAGTCCAGTCTGTCTCATCTGGAAGAGTGGATACTACACAGTGGTAAACACAGCCCAGTCACAACACTTTTGAAACATATTTCTTCTATCAAATTAAACAAAATATGTATTTTTTGAAAAATTTGCAATGTGCGTCCAGTGTAATTTAACCCCAACTTATATAGTAATGGGTAAAGGCCTTCTTTTCCCAATGTATTATTAGTCAAACAGCAACAGTGAATATGAATTTGAACTTAATCACATTTAAATTAATTTAAACTCCGCAGTTTCATTCAGCATTTAAAAGAACATTAACTACTGATATTTTAAATGATTTGAGATCAAATGCTTTGAAGTTATTGTTAATTTATTCTTAGCAATTTATCAACCTGCTGTTGATTAATTGCTTTGAGTCTCTGCACAGAGTTCTTGCAGAGAGAGCTTTGAAACTTCCAACCGTCCTTCTTACAGTGAGGGTTTTGGTAAGTGCAGATAGCATTATGCAGGAAACATCCCTAAACAAGTGACTAGCTTCCTAACAGCTACACTGTAAAAACTGTGACTAGAGGTTACTTAAAAAACCTATGGCAACAAAGTGACACTTAATTTACTTAAGTAGATTTTAATTTCAAGCGACTTATGTAAAATTTATATAAAATGTTAATTAAATTTCAACAAAAAACAAAAATAGTTATTAATAACATTCACTTGTAAATATGTGTTGGATTTAGGGACAAAATCTCAAATTGAAAGTTAAAATTGCCTAATTGTAACAAAAAATTAATTCATTTGAAATTAATCTCTGAGAAAAATTACTTTGAATTTACTAACAATCTGGCAAAGGTTCAGTTAAAAATGACTAAAATATCCATTACAAAGAAATGAAAACTTTTTGTTTTTAAGTAAAACTCAAATTGGATTCAGTAATTTTCCAATTAAACTTTATAAATAATGACTGAATAGTAAGAGAAAATCAAATTAATTTAACTTCTTTTCTGAGTAAAATGAATCAATTTCACAAGGAGAACATTCAAACAGTAATTGTTTTTATTGTGGAATATAAAATGTATACAAAATTTATAATATAACATTTTTCTGATTAATTTAGATTGTATGCACTGAAATTATTCACTAGTGCTTGCCCCAAAATAATAGGAAGAATAGGCCATAATTGAAAATACAGTTTCAGCCAACTTCTCGAGAATGTCAGTCTTTACTTTGGAGGTGGGCAGAAGATTTCCATTCTTTTTATACTCTCAGTGGCTCTTCCCAGTTACATTTCAGTTTCGTATGCAGACTGTGGAATGGGGAACAGCTTCGGCCAGCGCTCACAACGTTCTCTGAACTTCTGCCTTTTGAGAATAATGGTGTCCTGAGAAGTGGTTGCAGCAGAGTCTGCATTGGATACAACTGGATTGGATGATGAGTCATAGTCAGTTGACAGTTGATCAGAGGGGCTGCCGAAAACTGGCAGGATGACCAGGGTGATGCCAACAACCTTCAGTGTCTTTGTCTTTTATCTGGTAACTTCTGTGAATACTGAAGTCATCCTGAAATTTTGGTTTAAAATACTGAAGACTGAAGTCGTTTGAAATGCCAAAGGTATCCTTCACAACACTTTGCAGCTCCTCTACTGTTGGTGGGATCCCTGATGGAAGAACCAACTTCTCGATTTGGTCATCAGTAGGGATGGGTACCGGTTCTGACATAAACGGTAGTAACCAGACCGAAAAGCAGCGCACATTTCGGTGCTTTATTTCGGTGCTTTATTTCGGTGCTTTTTTTTCCTGAGCCAATTCTAGCCAATCATTTTACGTTTCCGAGGATAGTAGGTGGGGCCAGGTACATACGTTCTTTTAGAGCAGAGCTACAGATTAAAAATGCCCAAGGCGAAGCGATCAAAAGTCTGGCTGTACTTCACAGCAAAAGATGCAAACTCAGCAGCCTGCAACAAGTGCTTTAAGCTGATACTGTTATACTGTCAAAGAAGGTAACACCTCAAATCTGATAAAACACCTGGCGACGCATAGCGGGTTTTTTTAAAGCCGAGAAATGCGCCGTGTTTGATAGCTTGCTGCGAGACCTCACACCGTGCACATCTACTGCGGGTGTGGTGCCTGTTATCGGACCCGGAGTTAGCAACATCCCCCAAGAACCCGAAGAGGAGAGTCCTGGCCCCTAGCCCTGTCAGCGTAGCAGAAATGATGACGGATGATGATGGCAGCAGCAGCCGTTCTCCTCTGTGTGAGTAGCTACATGTTGTTCGTGTGTAATTAACGTTGAGTACGCTAACCACATTATTACATTAATGCATGTAAGGTAAGGTGAACTAGCAAACACCGTCGTAGTTACATGCGGCTGTCTTCTTGTTTGATGGCAGATGCTCCCTTCACCCTGGCCAAAAAGGCTAAAATGACCAAAGAAAAAGTGGAAAACAGTTAAACATGAGAGGTTTTTGGACAAAGTTTGTGTTTTTTCCATTGTTCAAGCACTGCTTCCAGCCAAGAGTGATACCATATATGCCCTATAGCTGCAGAAAAGACTAACATTGTTATCTTTTTACAAAAAAAACAGCTGAACATGAGAGGTTTTTGGACCAATTTTGTGTTCTCCATTCTTTAAGCACCGGTTTGAGCACCGTTTAAGCACCGGCACCGTTTCAAAAGTACCGGTTTGGCACCGGTATCGGATAAAACCTAAACAATACCCATCCCTAGTCATCAGTGATTACATGGAGCTCTATCTCGTTCAACCTAGAATAAAATGTAAATGGGCAGAGTTAACTTAGATTAAGTAGGGCCAACTTGGTCATTTTCTGCTGCTTTCAAAACTAGTAGTTTAATTTAATACAATCATCCATCACAACCTATTTAAAATGCATAGTCTACATACTGATCAGCTGAATTTAAGTTGAGGGATCTTCCAACAACTGAAAAGAACAAAATTAATAACAATCACACTCTCCGAAGTAAATATTTTACACACATAAATTGTTAAAGACAAATTTGAATTAATACTAAAATTTTTAAAGGTGAAGTTCACATATAAAACAATGAAACTCTTTATTAGATTAAAAAGGGGATAGACCCTATTTTCTGTACCAATTTGGTGACAGATCATGACATGAAATAACACTATTTATGTATTTATATACTGTATATATCTTCCCATATTTGAAAAGACGTCCTTTTAATCAACGCAATGTCATCTCTGTATCCAAACACCATTGGGTGTTAAACATAGAAATTATGAAAGACTTATGTCAGATTAAACACATATTACTATATTATTTCCTGAATGTACCTTTGTCTTGAAGATTGTTCTACAGAAACAGAAACATCGTGACTGAGCATGGGTCTCACTGGTACACCGACCAAGTTTAACTGGAAACTCGCATCATCCCTCTATGTGAGCTGTGCCTGCACTAAAGTCACAGGGCTCCGACAGCATGAAAATGAAAACCAGTTATGTTGCTGGACTGAGCCACTTTAGCTTAATTACCACAACTGAAAAACACTGCATGGAGACAAACGCTTCAAAAAACTGTGACTGACAAAATCCCGCGCAAATGATTTTAAGTACATCACTCACCACTGAGTGCAAAACTTTTTCATAAAATTTTAAAAGTAAATGAGGGAGGTTACAGCCCATCGAAATATATCATTGATATATTTTTTTAATATGGTAAAACGTGGTTAGTCAAAACTCTGAAGTAACGCAGCCGCGAAGGCTTGGAAAGTGACCTTATGCTAGCAGTGCACTTCGTGCCAGTTTGCGTAAAAATACAAAACTGTCATTACAGTGGTCATTATTAATCTAATTTTAACGTATCATACTGTTTAGAACTTTTACTCAAAACTGCTATACGTTACTGTTTAAAACGTGTCGTATATTCGTACAAATTAAGATAATCTTACCTCGGACAAAATGGAGATCATTCACTGCTGAAGTGTGTGTGTGTCCTGCACGTGGCACAACTGACTACGGGCGGAAGTGTAGAATCATTGAAATGAAAATGCTTTCATTAGTTAAATCTATTAGATTTCTTAATTTTTCATGGTACTCATACGTTTTTGTTAAATCTGCTCAACAAACTATTGCTTAATTTACCCCAAACAAAATTGTGTAAATTTAAATAACTGAACATCTCAAAAATGTTTAATTTTGCCTAGATTTAATTAAAACAACACATACATGTTTTTACTGAGTAATAGTTATTATTACTTTCCTATTAGATACTAATTAACCCAAATCACAGTTTTTACAGTGTAGTTGATTCACTTCCCATCAGCATCACTGCGCGCATACCCGCTTAAGCAGTGTTCCTGAACCTCACCGCACCTTACACCAGTTGTTCCTCTGAGACGGGGCTCTAGACTAACTTTTTGACATGGGTGCAGGCGTACCGGCACAAAAGTTAGGCGCACTCAAATTTTTCAACCACATCGCTTAACACCGCAGTTTTACATGTGCACTTTCTTTGGGGGGAAGTCCATACAGACAATATTCATTTCTAAATTATTAACTAACAAACTTGTGCTTAAATTGCTTTGTCAATATTGTAGAAAATGTTAAACTTAATCATCATCTTGGCTCCTCTGACGACTTGTTTGCTGCTGCCTGCTGCTGAAAGGCAGTGGGGAGAGGGGACACTTGGGCAGTGCATTTATTGCAGCATATAATGTGTTTTCTGGATACACTGTGGTTTTTCAGCATTCAAAGATTGATGGCACCATGTCAGAGCTGGCTATGAATTTCAGACGGATCAGTCCTTAACACAAAAGTTATCAATAGTTCTTTTCATCTTTTCTTATTACCCACAGCTACATCCACTTCTGTCGGACCTAGGCTGCTCACTAGGGCTGGGTATCATCACTGATTTCTATCATCCATTCGATTCCGGTTCTCAAAGTCCTGATTCGATTCAATTTAGCCTCAGACAGTCAGAAATATTATAATTCTGATCATTTATCAATACTGATACACATGAGATTTCATCAGAATTGTGAACATCACAGCAGATGCCTTTGTGTCAAAGTAACTGAGAATAAAACACAGAAAAACATGAAGGAGATTTTCCTGGTCTGGCGTTTTATAGCAGATAACCTTAAAAACATTCTGCAATTTTGCATAATTTTAAGAAGTTTAAATTTCTTCGGTATTGAACAGCAGAAATTGGGCTTTCTTGTCCGAGGTCATTTAAGTGAAAAAAAGAAAAGAAAAAGACAGCGGCCGACAGCGCTGTAAACAACGGTAGACTGGTGGGTAATAAGCGAATGAATAATGCAGAAAACAGAGATTTGAGATGGGAAACTGTTCTTGAAGTACAGAGAGAGAGAGAGGGAGAGAGAGAGCTGTGCATGAAGTGTGATTTTTATCGTGATGGAAGCAAAAAAGCAAAAGTAAGAGGGAATTCATGACGACATTGATCAAATGTGAAGCGTAGTTTGCTGCTTCTTTTGCTGCTGGCTCGGTGAATTTTGGTTGGAGAGACAAAACCTGCAGCTCAGAATCAGCGCAAAAAAGACGGAAACACAGCGTGGACCCGACGCATCAGAATCGCTAAGCTCCGACAGCGTGTCCGTGTTCGGGCCGTGGGGTGAGAAAGCCGAGAAAGACAAAGCTGATTCTGATATGTCGGGTCCGCTCTGTGTTTACGTCTTTGTGTGGAATCCGTTAATGAATTGATATCGCTTTATTCAAGCTACTCACCTCTCTCTTCCACCTGCACTTTCAACTGGACCACGGCCAATCAGAGGTCCCGCCCCTGACTATCTCTGATTGGTTTAGTCCACGATAGGGGCATAATGTGTGTCTGTTGTTGACCACAGAGAGTTGCAGAGATTTTTTTTTTTTTTTTGTTACCCGAAAAAAAATTTTTAGTCGCACCACTGAAAAATTTGGTCGCATTTGCGACCAAATTGGTCGCACTCTAGAGCCCTGCTCTGAGATGTTTATTTTTTAACTTTCACTCCTGCTCATTGTCTTAAAACCAGATGCTACTGGATATCTGGGTAGGTTATCAATATACCTGTGGGCTTCATTTTCTGCCATTTTCCTTTTTTGTACACTAATAAGTGAACTACTTGTACTGTGCTGCTGTACTGTGCCATCCTGAGGATAGCATCAGTGATACAACATCAATATGGAGGCAAGCCAGAAAATTACTTTAAAAAAATCGATTATGATCAATATATTTTTTATGTATTTTCATTCGAACTCCAAACAATTTCCTTAACAGACAACACTCTTAACTTTATTAAAAAAGATCAGCTAAAATGTGGTGATAAAGCCGCTACATTGTTTGCTAATATATTCTTCATAAAAGATAGTGACAGTCTGAGTCTGGGTTGTGTACAGAGAAGCGGCTTCTCAATTCCCTGTCAATTTATGTTTCCCCTTTATTTTTTTGCACTGCAAAACTTGGTATCAGGTCTAGCTCATAAGGTGACATAAATTATTTCAACTACCCTCTGGCGGCCACTAACAGGATTAGAAGGATTAAAAGATATAAGTCAGCTGATTTAAATATTCCAATGTATTCTAGAAGCTTTAGCTGTTCATAACTCAAGTGTCCCAAAAACATTACTTTATGAAATTGCTATCAGCAAGCTTAGAATGCAGTTAGATCAGTTAAAGTTAGACAACTGTTGCTGTAAAGCTTTTACCATTGGAAAACTTTTTTTTCAACTTTTAAGGAAAACAGTTGTCTCTTAATTGCAAGAATAGTAACTCAAAGCAGGAAACTGGAGGAAGAAAACCATATCAGCCGTCTAGGAACATCACTTTTTAAAATTTACTGTACATGTAATGTCAGGTGTTGTGGAATGGAGACTGAGAATAGAGGTATTTAACAAAATACAAACTTTTATTGTGACAAGCAGCAAAAACGGCCACTGAAAATGAAGTCTATAAACATTAATGGTGAAGACACAAGCAAACAAATGGTACAACACAGCAACAAACTGAAAAGACACAAAGGCTATAAATGCAGCACACTGAGTCTAAGACACAGGAACTTAATTCTCAAATGTCAAATCCAGACTTACATATGATTTATTGCTTTAGCTAGATAATAGCGACATTGCCAGTTTGCTTCTGTTTTTTTGTTTGTTTTTTTAACCATGGATTCCTCCCCAAAATGAGGGCATAATAAAATTGTCAACTCACTTTAGTTTATATGCTGTAGGGTTGCATTATTGCCAAATTTTGTTACTGACTGAGGATTAAGGTATCTACCCCAGGTATAAACACACAAGAAAGCTTGTAGTGTTGATGGCTGGCACTCAATGTCACTTTCTTAGTGTTGCTATCAACAATTAGATTTCATTGGGTCTCTAGTCTCGCATATATTTATTTGCCAAGTTTTACAAAAGTAGTTTTCTTCTTTCAGAGCTGGCTTTTGTAGTTCTAATTCCCATTTCTTTCTTTTTTTAAAGAATTTCAGTTTTTGAGAGATGACAAGTAAATTGCAAGTGAAAAAAAGCTTACGTGACACCTGAGGGACAATTATTTGAAAAACTGGCAGTGCTGAGCACTTTTGACAGAACCACAGCAGCACAGACGGATGTTGTCAACTTGTGATTAATCTCCTGATGAGTGCCATTCAGAGTGTTATACAGCAGAAATGAATGACATGCTATTTGCAGTGCTGTCGCCTTCCAATATGAACAATTCTCAGACATTCCCTGCTGAAACGGAAAGGAAAAGGAAAAGGTGCTTTTTCATAGGAAAAGATTAAAAGTAAGAAGATCCTTCAGAAACATTTCACAGATGTCTCCCACACTGAAAAAAATAACCTGTTGGAGCAACAAGAAAAAATATGTACATTGGTGGCACACAATAAAGTTATGTTTGTTGTGTTCAGCCTTAGTTTTCTGTTTAATAACTGCGCAACTTTTATTGATTTTTATATGTAATTTCTATGTTTTTCATTCACGTTATCTCCTGTTAATATAACACAAAATTAACAAGATTTACATTTACACTTTTTTTTCCATGTTCAGTGTATTTAGCTACCTTATATAAAACCAATATAATTATTTCATTTTGATAATTACTTATTCATTCGTTATATCTATTAAATTGCTATTTAACATGTTTGTAACATATTTATCTGTTTTGGTAATCTCCAGACTGACATATGCCAATGATAAATGTATTTTCTACACTCCTATAGTTTAACTAGCTATATCTAAAATAGTAATTCTAAACACTTTAACAACAGTAAGGCAATAAACACAAACATACTTCTTTTATCCAATTATGAAGAAATGGTAAAAACTGGATTTTCTAGAGAAAGCACTCACAAGTTGAAAATGCTTGGAACCCCCCCCCCCCCCCAAAATAAACCTGACATAACATGCCCTCTCCCACTGGTGGTAAAATGGACCACTTCAATCAAAACCCCCAAAAATGATGTGCCCACATTATATAAATACAGTAGCGGTTTTTGATATGGGCGGGACGGCATCGCGATGGGGGGTGGCATCACGGGCATCGGCAAAAAAAAAAAAAAAAAAAAAAATTGCTCGTACTCATGCTGCCCCGACCTCATGCCAGCGCATATTTGGAATGGCATAGGCACCGATCGGTAGGGAGGAGAGGGTGGGGCGGCGGGGGATTCTCTGGCTGGCTGGAGCAGCACTTAACAACCAACTCGCAAAATAAAACAAAATAAAAACAAACCAACAAACACGAAAA
>NC_031975.2:5791394-5811394 GCF_001858045.2 Oreochromis niloticus
AGCGATTTCTCCGTTCAAACTCTAAACTGTTCTGCTCTTTCTGCTAATGCCAGCTATGACTTTTGGTGTTTATTACTGTTATACTTTTTAAAATATTACACTTTTTTCCTTTAATTTGTCCCATTGAAATGAATGGGAAACTTCCACAATTCTGCTAAAACTTGCTTGTCTTTGAAACTTAACTACGTCCTCATGCTTTCACCTAGAAACTCCATTCAAACTTTAAAATGTTCTCAGATTATTGGGCTATTCTTGTCTGATTCAGCTTTTTCAGATCTTCTACCGTTTTAATCTTATCTCTCTTTAAGTTTTCAGTTGCAAAATTGTGATTTTTCAGAAAATGCATGCGTTGCTATGGTTGCTATGCAATTAAGTCAGAGTGAGTGCTGGTCCGTTCTGAATTTTCTCTTCATGTCTAAACAACTTCTTGCTGCTCACTCAATTTCCACTCAACCCCCACAAATTATACATCAAAACGTAGGTATTTTTGCTGGCTTTCAGACAATGTCACTATCTTTATTGTGAGATTTACCGTTTTTTTCGCAATTTGCCTCGGAGTGACACAAGGTCTCAATACTCCCCATTCAAAGTCTATGGGGAGGTTTTGAAATTCAGAGCTGAAATTCTGTAACGGGAGGCATTTTAAAATCGCCATATCTCTTTAACAAAGCAAAGTTAGGACATGAGGCTTGTGCCAATATATCTTCAGACACTGCTGACACTCACAGTGGAAGCAGTTTTTACAATTATCTTACCGTTGAGCAATGAATTACGTTTGTTTGAGGGGTGGAAATCTGTCCTTCTCTCAGTCTTCAAACTCTGGAAATGAAGCCGTTTCTTCTCTCGTCATATCTCCGCGACGTAGGTAGAACGAACTATGAAAATCGCAGTCAAAATACACCAAAGTCCGCTGATTCACCCAGTACAAGAATTATGCTGCTAGCCCTCCTAGTTTTTGAGTTACACGACGTTTTGTAACTCCAAAAAACGGCGTTTTTCGCCTCTCACCGCGATCTATTTTCTGACTGCCCAAGTATCTGTCTTTCAGACCCCCGCCCTCTTTCCAGGTGGCGCAATCAGTAATGACACGGCTCTGCAGCTCAAAGGTCGTGGGTTCAATCCCACCTTGGTCCACGTTTTTTTTTTTTCACTACAAATTTATACACTATCACAGACCTGTAATTTATATTGCTAATTTATTACAATTCTGCAAACTTTTATGATTTTAGCAGCTTTTCTAATATGGACCTCAGATTCTTGTTAACGCTCCATGGCAGAAACAAGTACACAGCCTGATGAAGCAGACTGAGGCAGTACCTCTGATTGGTGAATTTGAGCAGAACCAGGTTGTTCTTTCATTTCATTTCTTTATTTATTTCACACATGGTTCAACAGTGTTTCTTTTTCTACATACAGAACCTTCTGCCTCTTTTCAGCAGAAATTCTGCTCATTCACCTCATCTCTTGTGTTGGAGTGCCCTCTTGTGGCGCCTTTTGGGTAGTGCCTTAGTAAACGTGAACACTGCAAAGAAGTGGTATCAGACTGGTTTGTAGTGGAGGAATTTGTTGCCAGTTTCTTTCATCTTTAATCCGTATTCATGTTGTAATGTAGTAACCTTTGTGGCACAAATAACACCATATGGCAGAAACACTATGTTTTGGCACAAATACTTTGATTTGGTATACTTTAGCTTCTTCACCCCTTTTCAGCAAAATTTTCATTTTTTTCACCCCTTTTCAGCACAAATTCCATTTATTTGGGCTTTTTTCAGAAAAAAAAACTCTTTTCAGCAGAAACTCTGTTGATTCATCTCTTTTCATTGCAAGTTTCTGCTCCTTTGCCTCTTTTCTGCAGAAATTCTGCTGATTCACCTCTTTTCTGCAAAATTTTCAGCCCTTTCACCTCTTATCAGCACAAGTCTCAGCAGCTTCTGCTAATTTCTGCAGAATTGTCAGTCTGTCCACCTCTTCTCTGTGAGTATGTATTTGGGTCAGTGAGATGAGTAGCTGCTTTGAGCCTGGTAGTATATCTGTTATGTTATAGTATTACTACTAAATCACAGTATTTCTGCCAATTCAAGGAGGCTGACTTTTACTAAGTGCATCAGTGTACATAGGTCATCTGTTATGTTGGAGTGCCCTCTTGTGGCGCCTTTTGGGTAGTGCCTTAGTAAACATGAACACTGCAAAGAAGTGGTATCAGACTGGTTTGTAGTGGAGGAATTTGTTGCCAGTTTCTTTCATCTTTAATCCGTATTCATGTTGTAATGTAGTAGTACCACAATATGGCAGAAACACTATGTTTTGGCACAAATACTTTGATTTAGTATACTTTAGCTTCTTCACCCCTTTCAGCAAAATTTCATTTTTCACCCCTTTCAGCACAAATTCCAGCTTTTTTGGCTGTATTCAGAAAAAAGACAACTCTTTTGAGCAGAAACTCTGCTGATTCATCTCTTTTCAGCGCAAGTTCTGCTTCTTTGCCTCTTTCTGCAGAAATTCTGCTGATTCACCTCTTTTCTGCAAAATTTTCAGCCTTTTCACCTCTTATCAGCACAATTCTCAGCAGCTTCTGCTCATTTAGCAAAATTGTCAGTTTCTCCATCTCTTGTTTTTGAGAGGAAGAGTTTGGCTCAGTGAGATATGCAGCTGCCTTGAGACCAGAAGGGCCAGGTTCAAGTCCCGGTCATGGCAAAACCTGTTTTCAGTTTTCTCTTTTGTTGTGCCTCTTTTCTGCAGAAATTCTGATGATTTACCTCTTTTCTGCAAAATTTTCAGCCTTTTCACCTCTTCTCAGCACAATTCTCAGCAGCTTCTGCTCATTTTAGCAGAATTGTCGGTCTCTCCTCCTCTTTTTTGAGAGAGTGGGCCAGGTTCGAATCCTGCTCAGGGCAACATGTTTTTTTTCACCACCATGCAACATTTTGCAACTTTTCACCTTTTTCAGCTTTTCAGCAGACAGCTTCAGCGTTAAGGCATCCACACAGCATTTTCGCAGGAAATGCAAATTTTTCTAGTTATTCTTCTAGTTGCTCCGTTCTTCGCCGTTTAACTACTCTGTCAGTTTTCAGCCGATTTTCTCCGTTCTAACTCTAAACTGTTCTGCTCTTTCTGCTAATGACTGCTATGACTTTTGGTGTTTATTACTATTATACTTTTTAAAATATTACACTTTTTTCCTTTAATTTGTCCTATTGAAATGAATGGGAAACTTCCACAATTCTGCTAAAACTTGCTTGTTTTTGAAACTTAACTACTTTGTCATACTTTCACCTAGAAACTCCATTCAAACTTTAAAATGTTCTCAGATTATTGGGCTATTCCTGAGTGATTCAGCTTTTTCAGATCTTCTACCGTTTTAATTTTATACCTCTTTAAGTTTTCAGTTGCAAAATTGTGATTTTTCAGAAAATACATGCGTTGTTATGGTTGCTATGCAATTAACTCAGAGTGAGGGCTGGTCTGTTCTGAATTTTCTCTTCATGTCTGAACAACTTCTTGCAACTCGCTCAATTTCCACTCAATCCGCACAAATTATACATCAAAACGTAGGTATTTTTGCTGGCTTTCAGAAAATGTCACTATCATTGTTGTGGGCGTTACAGAATTTTGGCAAATCTCCTCAGAGCAACACAAAGTCTGAAAACTCTCCTTAGAGAGTCAATGGAGAGTTTGTTTAAAATCAGCGCTGGAATTCTCTAATGAGAGGCATTTTCGAATCGTCATATCTCTTTAACCAAACAAAGTTGAGACATGACGCTTGTGCCAATATATCTTCAGACACCCCTGATGCTCACAATTCAAGAATTTTTTTCTCACCTATTACCGTTTGGCCATCAATTACATTTGTTTGAGGGTAGGAAATTGGTGCCTTGCTCCGATCTCTTCAGATTTCAAACTCTGGAAATTAGGCACTTTTTTCTCTCGTCATATCTTTTTGATGGATTTCCACAGAGACCTGAAAATTCCCATGACTGTTCACCAAAGCCTGCTGTTTCTTACGGTGAAAAAATGATTTTGATGCTCCATATAGATTTAGAGTTACAAAACGTTGTTTGAGGGCAAGTCAAGGCAGTTTTGCTTTGCCTCTACTCAGTTACAGTGTGTTACAAGTCATATATCTTCAATAATTTATATTTTATCTCTGAATTATGAAGACCTGCAGATTCCCCCATCTCTTCTGAACAAAACGGTGTCAGAATGACCGTTCTAGCTCCTACGGTTAGGAAATTATGGCCATTTGTTCGAGGGGAATCCTTAATGTGCGAAATACACTGAAGAAAACCCATACCTCTCTCTGTGTCTGTGTGTGTAAGTGCTGATTACAGCAGGTGCAGCCAATTTAGCTGACCTAGATATACCAAGCCCAGACTCTTAACAGCCCCTGTACACTTTGCTCTCTGTGTATGTGTGTGTGAGTATCAATATTTCTCCCATGTTAAAGTATTACTCCTCCATAATAGTATTTGTGCTAAATCAAAGTACTTCTACTACATCTTAGTACTTCTGCTCAATCATAGTATTTCTGCTAAATCATAGTATTTTTGAAAAATCATGGTGTTTGTGCCAAATCATGGTTTTGGGGCAAAACCATAATATTTATTTTATGTTATAGTATTACTACTAAGTGGAGGAATGTGTGTTATGTTATAGTATATTTGCTGAATATAGTATATCTGCCAAATCATAGTATTTATCCCAAATCATAGTATTTCTGCCATATCATCGTATTTGTGCCAAATCATGGTATTTTTTTGCCCAAATCATATTTGTGCCAAATCATGTTATGTTTGTCCAATTAAAATTTCTCTTATGTTATAGTATTACTACTAAGTCGTAGAATTTTTGTTATGTTACACTATATCTGCTGATTATAGTATATGTGCCAAATCATAGTATTTATAGCAAATCATGTTATTTGTGCCCAAATATAGCATTTCTGCCAATTTTTAGTATTTGTGCAAAAACATAGCATGTCTGCAAAATCATAGTATATCTGTTGTGTTATAGTATCACTACTAAGGCATAGTATTTCTACAAAATCATAGTATTCCTTCAAAATCATAGTATTACTGCAATTTCATAGTATTTGAGCGAAATCGTAGTATTTGTGCAAAAACATACTATGTCTGCAAAATCACATTATAACTTTTGTGTTATAGTATTAGTACTAAGGCATAGTATTTCTACCAAATCATAGTATTCCTTCAAAATCATAGTATTACTGCAGTTTCATAGTATTTGAGCAAAATCGTAGTATTTGTCCTAAAACATACTATGTCTGCAAAATCACAGCATATCTGTTATGTTATAGTATTACTACTAACGCATAGTATTTCTACCAATAGTATTCCTTCAAAATCATAGTATTACTGCAATTTCATAGTATTTGAGCAAAATCGTAGTATTTGTGCAAAAACATACTATGTCTGCTAAATCACAGTATATCTGTTATATTATAGTATCACTACTAAGGCATAGTATTTCTACAAAATCATAGTATTCCTTCAAAATCATAGTATTACTGCAATTTCATAGTATTTGAGCGAAATCGTAGTATTTGTGCAAAAACATACTATGTCTGCAAATCACATTATAACTTTGTGTTATAGTATTAGTACTAAGGCATAGTATTTCTACCAAATCATAGTATTCCTTCAAAATCATAGTATTACTGCAGTTTCATAGTATTTGAGCAAAATCGTAGTATTGTCCTAAACATACTATGTCTGCAAAATCACAGCATATCTGTTATGTTATAGTATTACTACTAACGCATAGTATTTCTACCAATAGTATTCCTTCAAAATCATAGTATTACTGCAATTTCATAGTATTTGAGCAAAATCGTAGTATTTGTGCAAAAACATACTATGTCTGCTAAATCACAGTATATCTGTTATATTATAGTATTACTACTAAGGTATAGTATTTCTACCTAATCATAGTATTCCTTCAAAATCATAGTATTACTGCAATTTTGTAGTATTTGAGCGAAATCGTAGAATTGGTGCAAAAACATCTTGTCTGCTAAATCACAGTATATCTGTTATATTATAGTATTACTACTAAGGCATAGTATTTCTACCTAATCATAGTATTCCTTCAAAATCATAGTATTACTGCAATTTTGTAGTATTTGAGCGAAATCGTAGAATTGGTGCAAAAACATATTGTCTGTTAAATCACAGTATATCTGTTATGTCATAGTATTACTACTAAGGCATAGTATTTCTGCCTAATCATGGTATTCCTTCAAAATCATAGTATTACTGCAATTTCATAGTATTTGAGCAAAATCGTAGTATATGTGCAAAAACATACTATGTCTGCAAAATCACAGTATATCTGTTATGTTAAAGTATTACTACTAAGTCACAATATTTCTGCCAATTCGTAGTATTTGTACTAAATCATGGTACTTGTGCTAAATCATAGTATTTTTTGCAAATCATAGTATTCGACCCAAAACATAGTAGTATTTGTACAAAATCATAGTATTTCTTCTAAATCATAGTATTTCAATCAAATCTCCGTAGTTGTGCTGAAACGCAGTATTATTGCCAAATCATAGTATTTGTACTGAAACATGGTATTTGTGCCAATAAGAGTATTTGTACTAAATCATAGCACTTGTGCCAAATCATAGTATTTCTGCCACATTGTGCTAGTTGTGCAAAAACATAGACTGTCTGAAAAATCATAGTATATCTATTATGTTATAGTATTACTACTAAGTCGTAGACTCTCTATTTTGTTATAGTATCTCTGCTGAATAAAGTATATGTGCCAAATCATAGTATTTCTAGCAAATCATAGTATTTGTGCTAAAACATAGTATTTCTGCCACATTATAGTATTTGTGTAAAACCAGAATGTTTTGTAACTCCAAAAAACGGCGTTTTTCTCCTCTCACTGCGATCTATTTCCTGACTGTTCATGTCTCTATTTTTCAGAGACCTTTCCAGGTGGCGCAATCAGTAATGACACGGCTCTGCAGCTCAAAGGTTGTGGGTTCAATCCCACCTTGTTCAACATCTTTTTGTTCACTACAAATTCCATACACTATCACAGACCACTAATTCATATTCATCGTTTATTACATTTCTGCAAACTTTTTAGCAGCCTGATGAAGCAGACAGAAGCAGTACCTCTGATTGGTGAATTAGAGCAGAACCAGGTTGTTCTGCCTCTTTTCAGCAGAAATTCTGCTGATTCACCTCTTATCAGCGCAACGTTCTGCTTCTTTGCCTCTTTTCTGCAGAAATTCTGCTGATTCACCTCTTTTCTGCAAAATTTTCAGCCTTTTCACTTCTTCTCAGCACAATTCTCAGCAGCTTCTGCTCATTTAGCAAAATTGTCAGTTTCTCAATCTCTTTTCATTGTGAGAATGAGTTTGGTTCAGTGAGATGAGCAGCTACCTGGAGACAAGACGGGCCATGTTCAAATTTTGTTCTGACTCTTTTCAGCAGAAATTCTGCTGATTTGCCTCTTTTCTGTGCCTTTTTACCACTTTTCAGCACAAATCCCAGCTTTTTCAGCTGTTTTCACCAAAAACCTCTTTTCAGCAGAATTCTGCTTATTCACCTTTTCTGCAAAATTTTCAGCCTTTTCACCTCTTATTAGCACAAATCTCAGCTGTTTTCAGAAAAAAACCTCTTTTGAGCAGAAATTCTGCTGATTCATCTCTTTTCAGCGCAACTTTTTGCATCTTTACCTCTTTTCAGCAGAAATTCTGCTGATTCACCTCTTTTGAGCAGAAATTCTGCTGATTTACCTCTGTTTTGCAGAATTTTTAGCCTTTTCACCTCTTATCAGCACAATTCTCAGCAGCTTCTGCTCATTTCAGCAAAATTGTCAGTCTCTCCACCTCTTCTTTGCGAGAACGAGTTTAGCTCAGTGAGATGAGTAGCCACCTGTAGACTAGGAGGGCCAGGTTCAAATCCTGCTTACGACAAAATTTCTTTTCACCACTTTTCAGCAAAAATTTCTCCGTCTTTACCCCTTTTCAGTAGAATTTTTGGCTTTTCACCACTATTCAGCAAAGATTTGTGCTTCTTTACCTGTTTTCAGCAGAATTTTCAGTTCTTCACCTCCACACAATTTTTTGCAACTTTTCATCTTTTTCAGCAGACAGCTTCAGCGTTAAGGCATCCACACAGCATTTTCGCAGGAAATGCAAATTTTTCTAGTTATTCTTCAAGTTGCTTCCGTACGTTTTTTGCCGCTTAACTACTCCCTCAGTTTTCAGCCGATTTTCTCAGTTCAAACTTTAAAAAATTCTGCTCTTTCTGCTAATGTTTGCTATGACTTTTGGTGCTCATAACTTCTATACTTTTTGAGATATTGAATTTTTTTTGCAATATTTTTTGCCCATTTTTGCACATTATCAGTGGGGTCACTAGTTTTCCTTGCCCGGTTGAGCCGTGTTTTAGCTCAGTGAGATGAGCAGCCGTTCTCAGACTGGGAGGCCCGGGTTCAAATCCCGCTTATGGCAACATTTCTTTCAGTTAACAGTTAAACTTTTTTAACTCAATTTCAGCTTTTTCACCCCTTTTCAGCAAAATTTTCAGTTTTTTCACCACTTTTCAGCACAAATCCCAGCTTTTTCAGCTATTTTCAGCAAAAACATCTTTTCAGCAGAATTCTGAAAAGACTTCTGCAGAACTCTTTTCAGCAGAACTCTTTTCAGCAGAAATTCTGCTGATTGAACTCTTTTCAGCAGAATTTTCACCTCTTTTCAGCCCAAATTCTGCTTATTCACCTCTTCTGCAAAATTTTCAGCCTTATCACCTCTTATTAGCACAAGTCTCAGCTGTTTTCAAGAAAAACTCTTTTGAGCAGAAATTCTGCTGATTCATCTCTTTTCAGCGCAAGTTTCTGCTTCTTTGCCTCTTTTCTGCAGAAATTCTGCTGATTCACCTCTTTTCTGCAAAATTTTCAGCCTTTTCTCCTCTTATCAGCACACTTCTCAGCAGCTTCTGCTCATTTCAGCTGAGTTGTCCGTCTCTCCACCTCTTCTTGCTCAGAGTGAGTTTAGCTCAGTGAGATGAGTAGCTGCCTTGATACCAGGAGGGCCAGGTTTGAATCCTGCTCAGGGCAATGTTTTTTTCACCACCATACAACTTTTTGCAACTTTTCATCTTTTTCAGCTTTTCAGCAGACAGCTTCAGCGTTAAGGCATCCACACAGCATTTTCGCAGGAAATGCAAATTTTTCTAGTTATTATTATTCTCCATCTTCCGCCTAAATTTCGGCACGTATCACGCCCCGCAGTTTTGAGAAAAGCTTCATATATGTTACCTCATTTTGTGCAGCTGGATCTGGAATGGTGTGCTATGACTTTTGGTGTTTATGACTATTATAGTTTTTTAAATATTAATATTTTAGTGAAAATTTTCCCGCGCTCCTCTGCCAAACAGTTTTGACAATAGGGGTACATATGTTACATCATTTTGAGTGGCTGGAGCTGGGCTAGTATGGTATGACTTTTGGTGTTTATGACTTTTATAGTTTTTGAAATATTTAGATTTTAGTGCAAATTTAGGCCAATTTCTAGGCTCCTGAGAAAGATTCTGCTTTTGGCACCATAGAAACAGACTTCATTTGTGGTGTGTTGGCTCTCTCTAGTGGTATACCAGGAGTAGTACGGCCTAAAGGGTGCAGTGCTTGGTGAAAACTACATATCCCACAATTCATAGCATGCCTCTACTGAGTCAAACAACGGCGGACACCACTTCGTTTTATATGTCTTTTATTCGTGTTTCTAGGTCACAAAATACACTTTTAAGATATTTTCAGGCGAGAATGTAGGTGTGTAAACTTCAAATATCTGATCGTTTTATGAAGACATCCCATATTAGCGACAATTCTCTTACGTGTTGCTGATAGCCGGCTAGCTAGCTAGCGCCGCTAGCCTCTGCCAGTGAAACAATGGCGGACACCACTTGGATTCTATAATGCTTTTTTTTCGTGTTTCTAGGTCACAAAATAAACTTTTAAGATATTTTCAGGCGAGAATGTAGGTGTGTAAACTTCAAATATCTGCTCGTTTTATCAGGACATCCCATATTAGCGACAATTGTCTTACGTGTTGCTGATAGCCGGCTATCTAGCTAGCGCCGCTAGCGTAGTTAGCTAGCGCCGCTAGCGACCCTTCGTGAAAAAGCACCCAGGCTTGGCTTACATTGAGGCGGGTGAAACTCGTGTCAGCACCCGGTCGCTCGCCGACAGTATGTGTTTTAGCTGGACTTATTTTTCGTTTATATGGGCCGATGATGCTGGAAACCGAAGGCAGGAGCGTGAGGTGAACTGAATTTCAGGTAAGAAGTTATGAACTGCACTCTATTTGGGTCAGATATAAACCGAGTTTAGGTGTAGTTTATTTTCGTTGTGCTGACTTTTTCAATCACTTACAATAACTCGTACTGCGTGCTAGCTAGCACGACGGAGTTTCTATACAGCTGTGTGCGCACTAAGTTACCGATGTTACCAATGTTGAACTTTATGACAGCCTCCCCTGTCATTCTCTCGCCTGTTGAAACTTCAGTCATGAAACTGATCAATGATCGGCTTTTCTCTCTTGTTTGTTTATCGCGCTAAACAACAGCAGCACGTTTAAGCTTGATCAGTTGTTGTTAGAATTCATTTGCTTTTAATTTCTAGTATCAGCTGATGTTTGCTGGAGCATGAAGATGAAACCAGGAGATGTCCTTACTGAATCATCAGAGCTGAACTGGTGATGGAGAAACAGGTTTACCCTTTAGGTGACATGAATGAGTTGAAGGGAAGTTATGAACTGTTTCTGAGAGACAAATAAACACCAAGCTCCTGTTTTTGTGTAGCTGGCAGCTGGTAACTGTGCAGGGGCGGATCTAGCAGAGCTTTTGCCAGGGGGCCAGGTAGGGCATTAACAGGGAAAGGGGGACACAAAGATATACTTTTCTTTCTTACTCTCATATAAAATATTGAGCTTTTTATTAAATAGTTATCTGCATCTTACAACCAAAGTTTGTATAATAATACACAAGATTGGCTGTAGACCATTGTTCATCATTCAGAACACTGTGTAAAAATAACAAAAAACAAAAAGTGAATGTGAAAGTGCATAAATATTTATTTTATGTGTTTGATGTGTGTGGCGTGGCGTGGTCTGCAGTGCCGCTGCATTGCCGCTGCAGGGGAGGTGGACCCACCTGAGCGGCATCTGCAATCACGCCTCTCGGGCGTAGTCTGGGGTCTTTTGGCTGTTTTTTGGGTGTGTGTCGGGCTGTGAGTTGAAAAGGTACAGCCGGCTGTGTGGGTACACCAACCATGTGTGAAAAGTGGTCAATAACGTAACGCTTCAAAGCGTGTTCGTGCAAACATTGTCGGGTCTGCTGTGGTACAATGGGACTTCTGCTCATGAACCTCTGTGCACAGCGTCTGCAAATCGGGGCTGTACAAAGTCACTTCATCTTTACCCAAAACTGTAAGCTGTCATCTATGAAGCGTGAGCGGTGTTTATTTTTACCGTAGTTCATGGTGGAGAATGGCTGCTCTTCTGAGTTTTGCTCTCTGTAGCCGTATGAATGGCAAACTACACTGATTAGCAGCGGCATAGGCACACTTAAAATTTCTTCTGAAATTTTCGCTTTCTAGTTATTATTATTATTATTAGGGCCCGAGCACTGAGAGTGCGAAGGCCCTATTGTATCTGCTCCGTTCATTATTATTATTAGGGCCCGAGCACCGAGAGTGCGAAGGCCCTATTGTATCTGCTCCGTTTCTTATTATTAGGGCCCGAGCACAAAAGTGCGAAGGCCCTATTGTATCTGCTCTGTTTCTTATTATTATTATTATTATTATTATTATTATTATTATTATTATTATTATTATTATTATTATTATTATTATTATTTCGGCAAATGAATCGGCCTTTTGAGGGCCTAAACATGCTCGAAAACTCATGAAATTTTGCAGACGCGTCAGGTCTGGTGAAAATTTACGTATTTTAATGTCCGTAGACATGTCCAGGGAAAATTGGCTCAGTAGCGCCACCTAGAAAAATGAGAAACGCGAGCCCCCGAGATGGGTATGACCTACATGTATAAAACTCGGAACACATATCTAGCGTTCGGAGACGCACATAAAAGTCTATTATGGCCATGTCCTAAACCCAACAGGAAGTCCGCCATTTGGAAGTGAAGGTGACATTTTGGCTCTAATTTTGCCATTTCCATGCCTCGAACTTTTTCGAACTCCTCATTGGAATTTCATCGTACAAGCTTCATATTTGGTCAGTGTCAACTACACACCTGGGCCATGTTAAATTGCGGAGCTTTTGAGTTTTCGGGTTACTGTGAGGCCGTGGCGCCACGGCGAATTTCGATGACTCGCCATGAAAATCTTATTGCCTCTCGTTCTGTCATACATTGTCCGACCTTGACCAAAGTGGACACATATGATAAGGCTCCAACCCTGAACATATTTCAACTGCCATATTTGACACCAGGGACAGCGCCACCTAGTGGGAACAGGAAATGTCATGTTTTACACTTTGGGGTACAGTATTGTAATGGGTGACATCTGCAGCCTCAAATTTCTCCAGGAAAGCCTTAAGGAGTTGGTCTTGGGTTACAGAGAAAACTGTGAGTTTTCGCTGAAGGGTGTGACCCCAGCAGCATGGCGAACATTGAGGTCTCGCCATGAAGAAACAAATTAGTGTAACTCAATGAAATCCAATCTGATCAGTACCAGATTTTACAGGGATGATGTCAGACCCGCCCTGAACAGATTGATATGCCCATTGTCAGGAATACGTAGAGCGCCACCTAGTGGCACCAGGAAATGTCATGTCTTTCATTTTGTTGTACTGATTTTCACAGGTTCATCGTGGCCACCTCAAAAGCGGTGAATATCACCATCAGTCCCTCTTGATGCTTCAGTGAGAAAATTGTGACTATAAACTGAACGGCGCACCCTGGTGGCAGCGCAGTTCACCATGAAAGATGAAGTGGCTTTTGAGGGGTTTGAAAAGTTTAAAAAGTCTTGAAATTTGGCGCACACCTCTAATGTGATGAGGGATTTCTTTTTATATGTTCATTTTCCTTGAAGAGCGCAAAATGGCTCCACAGCGCCCCCTACAAAATTTCAAAACAACAGCCCCTGCTCTGTGTTTTATGTATGAGTTTGAAACCTGGCAAGCTTATTGGAGATATCAAGATGTACAAAAAAGTCTCTTGGAGCAATATCCCAAATCCAACAGGAAGTCAGCCATTTTAAAATTAATGTGTAAATTTGGTGACATTTTCCCCTCTTTTCAGGCCTCATACTTTGACGAACTCCTCCAAGGGATTTCATTAGATTTACACGATCTCCTGTGTGTGGAATCTAAAGACCTTTGTGATGTTAAATTGCGAAGCTTTTTACGTTCAGGGAAACGGGGTGGTCATGGCGGCACGTGGAGTTTCAATCACTCGCCAAAAAGCAGTAACCTGCTGTCGCTCAAAAACACAATGTCCAATCTCTCCCAAAGGTCGCAGGCGTGATGAGACTCGAGCTCGGAAATGTTTGTTATGCCATTTGTCAGTAATGGTTAGAGCGCCACCTAGTGGGACGACTATAATAATGGTTGAATGAGATGAAATTTTAGCTGGTGGTTAAATGCATGAATTCCATCAATGTGACATCAGATCGGAAGCGCTGGTTTTAGGTGTTGGGCTTGGCTCGACGCGCCGGGGGTGCGAGGGCCCTCATATCGCTGCTTGCAGCTTTAATTATTATTATTATTATTATTATTCAGGCAAAACAAGGGCCTTTTTGAGGGCTTTAACATGCTCGAAAACTCTTGAAATTTTGCACACATGCCAGGTCTGGTGAAAAATTTTGTATTTTAATGGTTTTACATAGGAGCACTGGGAAATGGCTCTAGAGCGCCACCTATGCGCTGTTAAATGCAGCCTTACGACCACATCGTTTGGGCTACATCTATGAAATGTGGCACACATGTGTATCATGCCGAGACAAACAAAAAAGTCTGTGACTACATGTGACGCAAACCCAACAGGAAGTCCGCAATTTAGAAGTGAAGGTGACATTTTGGCTCTAATTTTGCCATTTCCATGCCTCGAACTTTTGCGAACTCCTCATTGGAATTTCATCGTACAAGCTTCATATTTGGTCAGTGTCAACTACACACCTGGGCCATGTTAAATTGCGGAGCTTTTGAGTTTTCGGGATACGGTGACGCCGTGGCGCCACGGCGAATTTCGATGACTCGCCATGAAAATCTTATTGCCTCTCGTTCTGTCATACATTGTCCGACCTTGACCAAAGTGGACACATATGATAAGGCTCCAACCCTGAACATATTTCAACTGCCATATTTGACATCAGGTACAGCGCCACCTAGTGGGAACAGAAAATGTCATGTTTTACACTTTGGGGTACAGTATTGTAATGGGTGACATCTGCAGCCTCAAATTTCTCCAGGAAAGCCTTAAGGAGTTGGTCTTGGGTTCCAGAGAAAACTGTGAGTTTTCGCTGAAGGGTGTGACCCCAGCAGCATGGCGAACATTGAGGTCTCGCCATGAAGAAACAAATTAGTGTAACTCAATGAAATCCAATCTGATCAGTACCAGATTTTACAGGGATGATGTCAGACCCGCCCTGAACAGATTGATATGCCCATTGTCAGGAATACGTAGAGCGCCACCTAGTGGCACCAGGAAATGTCATGTCTTTCATTTTGTTGTACTGATTTTCACAGGTTCATCGTGGCCACCTCAAAAGCGGTGAGTATCACCATCAGTCCTTCATGATGCTTCTGTGCGAAAATTGTGACTTTAAACTGAACGGCGCACCCTGGTGGCAACGCGGTTCACCATGAAAGACGAAGTGGCTTTTGAGGGGCTTGGAAATTTTAAAAAGTCTTGGAATTTGGCCCAAACCTCCAATGTGATGAGGGCTTTGTTGTTATGTGATCAGTTTCCTTGAATAATGCAAAATGGCTCCACAGCGCCCCCTACAAAATTTCAAAACATCAGCCCCTGCTCTGTGTTTTATTTATAAGTCTGAAACCTGGTAAGCTTATGGAGGATATCAAGATGTACAAACAAGTCTCTTGGAGCAATATCCCAAATCCAACAGGAAGTCAGCCATTTTAAAATTAAGGTGTAATTTTAGCCACTTTTTCGCCTCTTTTCAGGCCTCATACTTTGACGAACTCCTCCAAGGGATTTCATCAGATTAACCCGATCTCCTGTGTGTGGAATCTAAAGACCTTTGTGATGTTAAATTGCGAAGGTTTTTACGTTCAGGGAAACGGGGTGGCCATGGCGGCACTTGGAGTTTCAATCCCTTGCCAAAAAGCAGTAATCTGCTGTCACTCAAAAACACAATGTCCAATCTCTCCCAAAGTTCGCAGGCGTGATGAGACTCAAGGTCGGAAATGTTTGTTATCCCATTTGTCAGTAATGGTTAGAGCGCCACCTAGTGGGACGACTATAATAATGATTGAATGAGATGAATCGTTAGCTGGTGGTTCTAGGCATGAATTCCATCAATGTGACATCAGATCGGACGTGCTGGTTGTAGGTGTTGGGCGTGGCCCGACGTGCCGGGGTGCGAGGGCCCTCATAACGCTGCTTGCAGCTTTAATTATTATTATTATTATTATTATTAGGGCCAGAGCACTGAGAGTGCGAAGGCCCTATTGTATCTGCTCCGTTTCTTCTAATTATTATTAGGGCCCGAGCACCGAGAGTGCGAACGCCCTATTGTATCTGCTCTGTTTCTTCTTCTTATTATTATTATTAGTACGGCAAATGAATCGGCCTTTTGAGGGCCTAAACATGCTCAAAAACTCATGAAATTTTGCACACGCGTCAGGTGTGGTGAAAATTTATGTATTTTAATGTTCGTAGACATGTCCAGGGAAAATTGACTCAGTAGCGCCACCTAGAAAAATGAAAAACGCGAGCCCCCGAGATGGGAATGACGTACATGTATGAAAGTTGGCAAACATATCTATCTTTAGGAGACGCACAAAAAAGTCTATTATGGCCATGTCCTAAACCCAACAGGAAGTCCGCCATTTGGAAGTGAACGTGACATTTTGGCTCTAATTTTGCCATTTCCATGCCTCGAACTTTTTCAAACTCCTCCTTGGGATTTGGTCGTATAAGCTTCATCTTTGGTCAGTTTCAACTACACACCTGGGCCATGTTAAATTGCGGCGCTTTTGAGTTTTCGCAATACTGTGGGGCCGTGGCGCCACGGCGAATTTCGATGACTCGCCATGAAAATCTTATTGCCTCTCATTCCCTCATACATGGTCCGACGTGGACCAAAGAGCACACATACGATAAGGCTCCAACCCTGAACATATTTCAACTGCCATATTTGACACCAGGGACAGCGCCACCTAGTGGGAACAGGAAATGTCATGTTTTACACTTTGGGGTACAATATTGTTATGGTTGACATCTGCAGCCTCAAATTTCTCCAGGAAAGCCTTAAGGAGTTGGTCTTGGGTTACAGTGAAAACTGTGACTTTTCGCGAAAGGGTGTGACCCCAGCAGCATGGCGAATATTGATGTCTCGCCATTGAGAAACAAATTAGTATAACTCAATGAAATCCAGTCTGATCAGTACCAGACTTTACAGGAATGATGTCAGACCCGCCCTGAACACAATGATGTGCCCATTGTCAGGAATAGGTAGAGCGCCACCTAGTGGCACCAGGAAATGCCATGGCTTTCATTTTCTTCTACTGATTTTCACAGGTTCATCGTGGCCACCTCAAAAGCGGTGAATATCACCATCAGTCCCTCATGATGCTTCAGTGAGAAAATTGTGACTTTAAACTGAACGGCGCACCCTGGTGGCAACGCGGTTCACCATGAACAATGAAGTGGCTTTTGAGGGGCTTGGAAAGTTTAAAATGTCGTGAAATTTGGTGCACATCTCCAATGTGATGAGCGCTTTCTTGTTATTTTACCATTTTCATTGAATAGCGCAAAATGGCTCCACAGCGCCCCCTACAAAATTTCAAATCATCAGCCCCTGCTCTGTGTTTAATCTATGAGTCTGAAACCAGGTAAGCTTATAGGAGATACCAAGATGTACAAAAAAGTCTCTTGGAGCAATATCCCAAATCCAACAGGGAGTCAGCCATTTTAAAATTAATATGTCATTTTGGCGAGATTTTCCCCTCTTTTCAGGCACCGTTCTTTGACGAACTCCTCCAAGGGATTTTATCATATTGCCGCAATCTCAAGTGCGTGGAATCTAAAGACCTTTGTGATGTTAAATTGCGAAGCTTTTTACGTTCAGGGAAACGGGGTGGTCATGGTGGCACGTGGAGTTTCAATCACTCGCCAAAAAGCAGTAATCTGCTGTCACTCAAAAACACAATGTCCAATCTCTCCCAAAGGTGGCAGGCGTGATGAGACTCGACCTCGGAAATGTTTATTATGCCATTTGTCAATAATGGTTAGAGCACCACCTAGTGGGACGACTATAATCATGATTGAATGAGATGAAATGTTACCTGGGGGTTAAATGCATGAATTCCATCAATGTGACATCAGATCGGACGTGCTGGTTTTAGGTGTTGGGCGTGGCTCGACACGATGGGGTGCGAGGGCCCTCATAACGCTGCTTGCAGCTTTAATTTACACATGTTTTGGGGTGGTTTTGCTGCTCACTTGAACTTCTGCCACTCTCTGGATATGAATTTGGATCAGAAGTTCAGCTGTATTTATATCTGTTCATAAAATTGCTCAATACAACATCAGTCTTCAAACACAGGTGCACCTCGTATGTGTGGACTTCCTCTGTGATGGAATTCCAAGTAGTAAAAATAGTAAATGACTTTCTCAAGTGGTTTTGCGGGATATACGATCAATACTTTGAACAATCTCTCAACATACACATGTGTCAGAAACGTCTGCATTAGTGTAACAGAATTGCTTTGCATGATTTCACACTTGGAGGAAAAATCAAGCTGATTAAAATGGACCTGTTCATTTTGTTGAGCCTTCAGTGTATGGCCATTGCCATTTTGCTAGAAGTGTTGGCAGAAAGGAGGAGTAACAAAACCTTTTGACTGTGCTGGAAGTCTCAGTGCCTTGCCTGCTGGCCATACCAGGTTTTTTGGGTTTTCTGAGCCTTGCACAGGTTCCCCAAGCTTCCTTGCAATGTCTCGCCAGATGATGCCTCATTTCGAGTACATATTGCACGGCCCCTTTATCACTCTGAGTGGAGGAAGCAGACTCCCAACCCTTCAAGTGTAGATCCAAGGGCCCATTTACATCCCAGCCATAGAGAAACTTGTTAAAGGTAGGGGAACTTCTCTGTATGCAAACAGCAGGAAGGGCAGCCATGGGTTGGTTCCCTGGTCTTTTAGAAATGAGTGTAGATCATCTGCAGAGGAATGGCTTATTTGAAGCGTTTCAGTCAGGTTTCAGAGCTCAGCACAGCACAGAAACAGCTTTAGTGAAGGTTACAAATGATCTTCTTATGGCCTCTGACAGTGGACTCATCTCTGTGCTTGTCCTGCTAGACCTCAGTGCTGCATTCGATACTGTTGACCATAATATCCTATTAGAGCGATTAGAACATGCTGTAGGTATTACAGGTACTGCACTGCAGTGGTTTGTATCATATCTATCTAATAGACTCCAATTTGTACATGTAAATGGAGAGTCCTCTTCAGACACTAAGGTCAATTATGGTGTTCCACAGGGTTCAGTGCTAGGACCAATTCTATTTACATTATACATGCTTCCCCTAGGCAACATCATTAGAAGACATAGCATAAATTTTCACTGCTATGCAGATGACACGCAGCTCTATCTATCCATGAAGCCAGGTAACACACACCAATTAGTTAAACTGCAGGAATGTCTTAAAGACATAAAGACCTGGATGGCCGCTAACTTTCTGCTTCTTAATTCAGATAAAACTGAGGTTATTGTACTCGGCCCTGAAAATCTTAGAAATATGGTATCTAAGCAGATTCTTACTCTGGATGGCATTACCTTGGCCTCCAGTAACACTGTGAGAAACCTTGGAGTCATTTTTGACCAGGACATGTCCTTCAACGCACATATTAAACAAATATGTAAGACTGCTTTCTTCCATTTGCGCAACATCTCTAAAATTAGAAATATCCTGTCTCAGAGTGATGCTGAAAAACTAGTTCATGCATTTATTACTTCCAGGCTGGACTACTGTAATTCACTATTATCAGGATGTCCTAAAAACTCGCTGAAAAGCCTTCAGCTAATCCAAAATGCTGCAGCAAGAGTACTGACAGGGACTAGAAAGAGAGAGCATATTTCTCCTGTTTTGGCTTCCCTTCATTGGCTTCCTGTTAAATCCAGAATTGAATTCAAAATCCTGCTCCTCACATACAAGGTCTTAAATAATCAGGCCCCATCTTATCTTAATGACCTTGTAGTACCATATCACCCTATTAGAGCACTTCGCTCTTGCACTGCAGGCCTACTTGTTGTTCCTAGAGTATTTAAAAGTAGAATGGGAGGCAGAGCCTTCAGTTTTCAGGCCCCTCTTCTGTGGAACCAACTTCCAGTTTGGATTCGGGAGACAGACACTATCTCTACTTTCAAGATTAGGCTTAAAACTTTCCTTTTTGCTAAAGCATATAGTTAGGGCTGGACCAGGTGACCCTGAATCCTCCCTTAGTTATGCTGCAATAGACGTAGGCTGCCGGGGATTCCCATGATGCATTGAGTTTTTCCCTTCCAGTCACCTTTCTCACTCACTATGTGCTAATAGACCTCTCTGCATCGAATCATATCTGTTATTAATCTCTGTCTCTCTTCCACAGCATGTCTTTCATCCTGTTTTCCTTCTTTCACCCCAACCGGTCGCAGCAGATGGCCACCCCTCCCTGAGCCTGGTTCTGCCGGAGGTTTCTTCCTGTTAAAAGGGAGTTTTTCCTTCCCACTGTCGCCAAAGTGCTTGCTCATAGGGGGTCATATGATTGTTGG
>NC_031975.2:5813894-5836394 GCF_001858045.2 Oreochromis niloticus
ATGACAGCAATAGCATATATTGCTTTGTAACAATCCATTAACTTGCTTCATGAACATTAAAATAAAAAAATCTAGATCCTAACTAAATGACACGTCTTACCATACCTTATTCAATGATACTTAAAAAAATATATAAATTAATTTAGAAAGAAAAGATGCAATATTGTGTCAGACTGGCTGTTTGAACCTTTCTTTGCTTCCACAGGTGGATGTTCAGAATCCATCAGTGGGTTAGTCGCGGGGGCAGCACATACTACCCTCTGCCCCTTCAGCATCCAAAAGACACCATCTGACTATGACTTTCTGCTTCCCCAACCAGGTAGCCCTCCCTAACAGTGCATGTACCTCCTCTCACTCAGCCATAGCTGTGCATGTCAGCTGTTTCATGCTGCCTGTCCTGTCTGTGTTCCTCCTGCAGACATGACAATGCAACTGTGCCGTTTGCTGTGCTAACTATAAGTCCCCTTTGAAAAATGTTGTATAACTCGCTGTCCCTTTGGGACATTGCTGCAGTTCCCTAGGATGTGGGGTTAGATCCAGGCCATGTGGCTGGATGTTTGGGCGTGGTTGTTGATCTGCTTCATTGGGGGTAGCTTATTTGGCGCGGGGGTGGTTCTCCGGAGCCTGGGGTCCTGGGGCTGTTAATATATATTAACAAGACTGGCTACGGATACCGACTACGGAACGGAGCAGTTGTCAGCCACCTCCTGTACATGGATGACATCAAGCTGTATGCCAAGAGTGAACGAGACATCGATTCACTGATACATACAACCAGGCTATACAGCAATGACATTGGAATGTCGTTCGGACTGGAGAAGTGTAGTCGGATGGTAACAAAGAGAGGGAAGGTAGTCAGAACTGAGGGGATCGAACTACCAGAAGGCAACATTGCAGACATAGTAGACAGTTACAAGTACCTGGGGATCCTGCAGGCGAATGGGAACCATGAAGAGGCCGCTAGGAAAGCTGCAACCACCAAGTACCTGCAGAGGGTCAGGCAAGTCCTGAGGAGTCAGCTGAACGGTAAGAACAAGATCCGGGCCATCAACACCTACGCCCTGCCCGTGATCAGGTACCCTGCTGGGGTAACAGGCTGGCCAAAGGAGGAGATAGAAGCCACTGACATAAAGACAAGAAAGCTCCTGACCATGCATGGAGGGTTTCACCCCAAGTCCAGCACCCTGAGGCTGTACGCTGAGCGGAAGGAAGGGGGCCGGGGACTGGTGAGTGTCAGCACCACAGTCCAGGATGAGACAAGAAACATCCACGAATACATCATGAAGATGGCCCCAACTGACAGCGTGCTCAGAGAATACCTCAGGCAGCAGAAACCCAAGAAAGAGGAGGGAGACGAGGAACCATCATGGAAGGACAGGCCCCTGTACGGTATGTACCACCGGCAGATAGAGGAGGTGGCTGATATCCAGAAATCCTACCAGTGGCTGGACAAAGCTTGACTGAAAGACAGCACAGAGGCACTAATCGTGGCAGCACAAGAACAAGCTCTGAGTACAAGATCCATAGAGGCTGGGGTCTATCACACCAGGCAAGACCCCAGGTGCAGGCTGTGTAAAGATGCCCCTGAGACAATCCAGCACATAACAGCAGGGTGCAAGATGCTAGCAGGCAAGGCATACATGGAACGCCATAACCAAGTGGCCGGCATAGTGTACAGGAACATCTGTGCCGAGTATAACCTGGAAGTGCCGAGGTCAAAATGGCAGATGCCCCCAAGGGTGATGGAGAATGACCGAGCTAAGATCCTGTGGGACTTCCAGATACAGACGGACAAAATGGTGGTGGCTAACCAACCGGACATAGTGGTGGTAGACAAACAGAAGAAGACGGCTGTAGTGATCGATGTAGCGGTTCCGAATGACAGCAATATCAGGAAGAAGGAACACGAGAAGCTGGAGAAATACCAAGGGCTCAGAGAAGAGCTCGAGAGGATGTGGAGGGTGAAGGTAACGGTGGTCCCCGTGGTAATCGGAGCACTAGGTGCGGTGACTCCCAAGCTAGGCGAGTGGCTCCAGCAGATCCCGGGAACAACATCGGAGATCTCTGTCCAGAAGAGCGCAGTCCTGGGAACAGCTAAGATACTGCGCAGGACCCTCAAGCTCCCAGGCCTCTGGTAGAGGACCCGAGCTTGAAGGATAAAACCACCCGCAGGGGCGAGACCGGTGGTTTTTTTTTTATATGTATGTGTGTATATATATGTGTGTATGTATATGTGTATATGTGTATATCTATCTATCTCTCTCCCTATGTATATATATAGATATATAGATATATATCTATATATAGATAGATAGATAGATAGATAGATATATCATTCCAGAACTCCAACATATGGTCTTCATTTGAATACTCAGATATATCTGACTAATTATAATTTTTGTATGTTAGATGTCTTAGCACTACCTAAGGGTGTAGAAGAGTCACACATTCATGCCGAATTCAGCCTTTTTGTAATTTCTTTCCCAGTCCTCCTCTGACTTTTTTCCTCAAACATGTCCTTTTTTAGCATTCTCCTGAAAGGCAGCATGCCTTTAGTATGTAATCCGTAGGACTGCAAGACTGCACATAGTTTAGAATTCTTAGTCAGCTACCTCCTCATAGAATAAGTGTATACTGTCAATCGGGATAGAGCAAAAAAAAACCCAAAACGGAACTCTAGCATCTGGCTTGTGTTGCCTTACAGTATTCGAAGACACCTTAAACAGCTGCCCTCCATCCCAGCCTCCTCCTCCTCCTCCACCTGCGAGACACAGCTTTACTGAGCCACCCTCATCATCCTCATCCTGTAACTCTTCCATATCATCCAACTCTGTTATCAATCAACTACACATGCCCCCCTCTGGACACGAGCATGTCCTGTTAACTCCAGGTAATGTTTTTTCAAACAAGCTAAATAAATTGTTTTAGGATATTATAGTGTTACACTTATTATTTACAACATTACTTTGCTCGTGTTGGCTTGTGTGCCTGATTTTCTCTGTTGTCCAGACTCAGTTTTTGGCATGGTGAACAGTGCTGCTCCTCCGCATCCAGCCAAAAGGCAAACGGACAATGTGAAAGACTCCAGAGGCATCCTGGAGTACAACCATCCAGGTACAACCTCTCACTAAAGAGTCCATCCTGTCTCTTTAGTGAGTGTTCACTGAGCTCATGGGCAGTTAGTAATACTGAAAACATATGTAATTGTGTGGGCATCCACACTATTGAGTTCCTGTTTCTCTTTATTCTTTATCCTTTATTATTCTAGTTGCTCCGTTTATTTGCCGCTTAACTACTCCCTCAGTTTTCAGCTGTTTTTCACCGTTCAAACTCTAAACTGTTCTGGTTTCGACTGCTATATCTTTTGGTACTTATTACTATTATACTTTTTAAAATATTACACTTTTTTCCTTTTTTTTGTCCCATTGAAATGAATGGAGAACTTCCACAATTCTGCTAAAACTTGCTTGTTTTTGAACCTTCACTACTTCCTCATACTTTCACCTAGAAACTCCATTTAAACTTTAAAATGTTCTCAACTTATTGGGCTATTCCTGTCTGATTCAGCTTTTTCAGATCTTCTACCGTTTTAATCTTATCCCTCTTTAAGTTTTCAGTTGCAAAATTGTGATTTTTCAGAAAATGCGTGCGTTGCTATGGTTGCTATGCAATTAACTCAGAGTGAGCACTTGTCCTTTTTCAATTTTCTGTTCATGTCTGAACAACTTCTTGCTACTCACTCAATTTTCACTCAACCTCCACAAATTATACATCAAAACGTGGGGATTTTTGCTGGCTTTCAGAAAATGTCACTATCACTGTTGTGGAAGTTATAGATTTTTATCAAATCGCCTCAGAGCAACACAAAGTCTTAAAACTCTCCATAGAAAGTCAATGGAGAGTCTGTTCAAAATCAGCGCTGGGACTCTCTAATGAGAGGCATTTTCAAATCGTCATATCTCCTTAACAAAGCAAAGTTAAGACATGAGGCTTGTGCCAATTCATCTTCAGACACTGCTGACATTCATGGTTGGAGCAGTTTTTACAGTCATCTTACCGTTGAGCCATAAATTACGTTTGTTTGAGGGGTGGAAATCTGTCCTCCTCTCAGTTTTCAAACTCCGAAAATGAAGCTGTTTCTTCTCTCGTCATATCTCCGCGACGGAGGTACAAAGAGCAATGAAAATCGCAGTCAAAGTACACCAAAGTCCGCTGATTCACCCAGTACAAGAATTATGCTGCTAGCCTGCCTAGTTTTTGAGTTACACAACGTTTTGTAACTCCAAAAAACGGCGTTTTTCGCCTCTCACCGCGATGTAATTCTGACTGCCCATGTCTCTGTTTTTCAGACTTCAGCAGCCCCGAGGTCGTGGGTTCAATTCCACCTTGGTCCACATTTTTTCTCACTACAAATTAATACACTATCACAGACCAGTGATTCATATTGCTAACTTATTACAATTCTGCAATGTTTTATGATTTTAGCAGTTTTTCTAATATGGACCTCAGATTCTTGTCAACACCCCATGGCAAAAATACATACAGAATAGAATAGAATAGAATAGAATAGAATAGCTTTTTATTGTCACTGTTACAAGAACAGTGAAAGGCAGTTTGGCATCTCTCCATGTGTGTGGAGTACACAATAGCATAAGTATTTACATAATAACAGACAAATTTACATTTACACAAGAAAGATATGTACAAGTTATACATACACCTGCAAACATACACGCATATACATACATATATGTATATATACATATTTGCATCCGTACATGCATACACACACATATTTCCACATACACGCTTACATCTATATACATACACATACATGCCATCTAACTAGCAGGTGCATTGAGAGGTGCAGTGTGATCAGTGATATTGCACATTGAGTGTGTGGGGGGGGATGATATTGCACATTGAGTGGGGGGGGTGCTGTTGGAACTATACTAAATAATATTATAATAAATACAGTTTAAAGAGGTAAGGGTGTTGGTTGCATTGAAGTATAAACAGAAATACGATTTATAAATAAGGTGTAATGTCCATGAGTGTTGGCAGTGCAGCTATCCTCCAATCAGGGTGGAGGTAGGGCATGTTTGACAGCCTGTGGGTAAAAACTTCTGTTGAGTCTGTTCGTCTTTGACCTGATGGACCTGTAGCGTTTACCAGAGGGAAGGGGGGAAAAAGTGAGTGTCCAGGGTGCGTGGGGTCTTTGATGATGATGCTGGCTTTCTGCTGAAGTCTGCCAGTATAGATGTCTCTGAGGGGGGTTAGTGAAGTGCCGATTGCCCGCTCTGCTGCCCTCACCACCCGCTGCAGTTTCCTCTTGTCCTCCGCAGTGCAGCAGTTGAACCAGAGTGTGCAGCAGTAAGTCAGAAGGCTCTCAATGGTGGAGCGGTAGAAGTTTACTAGCAGTCTTTGGGGTAATTGGGCCTGACGTAGTTTCCTGAGGAAGTACAGCCTTTGTTGTGCTTTCCCTACCTGGTGGGAGATGTTTGTGGACCAGGTAGGGGAAGTACAGCCTTTGTTGTGCTTTCCCTACCTGGTGGGAGATGTTTGTGGACCAGGTAAGGTCGGCCGAGATGTGGACTCCAAGGAACTTAAAGCTTTCTACCCTTTCTACCTCCTCCCCATCAATGTAGAGGGTAGAGTGCTCAGATCGCTTTGTTCTTCTGAAGTCGATTACCATCTCCTTGGTCTTGGCTGTGTTCAGATGCAGGTTGTTGTCGTCACACCATTGCTTCAGATGCTGAACCTCCTCTCTGTAGTCTGAATCGTCGTTGTTGTCGATCAGTCCTATGACAGTGGTGTCATCAGCAAATTTTATAATGGTGTTACTGGTGTGGATTGGTGAACAGTCATGGGTGAAAAGTGAGTATAAGAGGGGACTGAGGACACACCCCTGTGGGACACCCACATTCAGAATGAGGGTGGAGGAGGTGTGCTCTCCCATTCTTACGTTCTGGGGTCTGTTGCTCAGGAAGTCCAGTAACCAGCTGCACAGTGAGCTGCTGAGTCCTAAGTTGCTTAGTTTATTAACCAGTTTGTGGGGTTGAACTGTATTGAAGGCAGAGCTGAAGTCCACATACAAGTACACAGCCTGATGAAGCAGACAGAAGCAGTACCTCTGATTGGTGAAATTGAGCAGAACCAGGTTGTTCTGCGTCTTTTCAGCAGAAATTCTGCTGAGTCACCTCAGAATTTTTAGCCTTTTCACCTCTTATCAGCGCAATTCTCAGCTGTTTTCAGAAAAAAACTCTTTTGAGCAGAAATTCTGCTGATTCACCTCTTTTCAGCGCAACACTCTGCTTCTTTGCCTGTTTTCTGCAGAAATTCTGCTGATTCATCTCTTTTCTGCAAAATTTTCAGCCATTTCACCTCTTATCAGCACAATTCTCAGCAGCTTCTTCTCATTTCAGCAAAATTGTCAGTCTCTCCACCTCTTCATTGGGAGAATGAGTTTGGCTCAGTGAGATGAGCAGCTGCCTTGAGACCAAGAGGGCGGGGTTTGAATCCTGCTCAGGGCAACATTTTTTTTTTCACCACTTTTTTAGCAAAATTTCGCCGTCTTTACCCCTTTTCAGTAGAATTTTTTGTTTTTCACCACTTTTAAGCAAAAATCTCTCCTTCTTCACTTGTTTTCAGCAGAATTTTCAGTTTCTTCACCACCCTACAACTTTTCATCTTTTTCAGCTTTTCAGCAGACAGCTTCAGCGTTAAGGCATCCACACAGCATTTTCGCAGGAAATACAAATTTTTTTCTAGTACTTTATTCTAGTTGCTTCCGTACGTTTTTCACCGTGGAACTACTCCCTCAGTTTTCAGCCGATTTTCTCAGTTCAAACTCTAAACTGTTCTGCTCTTTCTGCTAATGCCAGCTATGTCTTTTGGTGTTTATTACTATTATACTTTTTAAAATATTAAGCTTTTTTCCTTTAATTTGTCCCATTGAAATAAATGGGAAACTTCCACAATTCTGCTAAAACCTGCTTGTTTTTGAAACCTCACTACATCCTCATACTTTCACCTAGAAACTCCATTTAAACTTTAAAATGTTCTCAACTTATTGGGCTATTCCTGTCTGATTCAGCTTTTTCAGATCTTCTACCGTTTTAATCTTATCCCTCTTTAAGTTTTCAGTTGCAAAATTGTGATTTTTCAGAAAATACATGCGTTGCTATGGTTGCTATGCAATTAACTCAGAGTGAGCACTTGTCCTTTTTCAATTTTCTCTTCATGTCCAAACAACTTCTTGCTACTCGCTCAATTTTCACTCAACCGCCACAAATTATACATCAAAACGTGGGGATTTTTGCTGGCTTTCAGAAAATGTCACTATCACTGTTGTGGAAGTTATAGATTTTTATCAAATCGCCTCAGAGCAACACAAAGTCTTAAAACTCTCCATACAAAGTCAATGGAGAGTCTGTTCAAAATCAGCGCTGGGACTCTCTAATGAGAGGCATTTTCAAATCGTCATATCTCCTTAACAAAGCAAAGTTAAGACATGAGGCTTGTGCCAATTCATCTTCAGACACTCCTGACACTCACGGTCGGAGCAGTTTTTACAGTCATCTTACCGTTGAGCCATAAATTACGTTTGTTCGAGGGGTGGAAATCTGTCCTCCTCTCAGTTTTCAAACTCCGAAAATGAAGCCGTTTCTTCTCTCGTCATATCTCCGCGACGGAGGTACAAAGAGCAATGAAAATCGCAGTCAAAGTACACCAACGTCCGCTGATTCACCCAGTACAAGAATTATATTTCTATCCCACCTAGTTTCTGAGTTACACGACGTTTTGTAACACCAAAAAACGGCGGTTTTCACCTCTCGCCACGATGTAATTCTGACTGCTCATCAACCTGTTTTCTACATGTTCGCTGTCTTTGACAGTGGCGCAGTGAGTAATGACACGGGTCAGCAGCCCCGAGGTCGTGGGTTCAATTCCACCTTGGTCCACATTTTTTTCTCACTACAAATTAATACACTATCACAGACCAGTGATTCATATTGCTAACTTATTACAATTCTGTAATGTTTTATGATTTTAGCAGTTTTTCTAATATGGACCTCAGATTCTTGTTAACGCTCCATGGCAGAAATACATACAAGTACACAGCCTGATGAAGCAGACAGAAGCAGTACCTCTGATTGGTGGACTGAAATTGAGCAGAACCAGGTTGTTCTGCCTCTTTTCAGTAGAAAGTTTAGCGTTTTCACCTCTTATCAGCACAAATCTCAGCCTCTTCTGCTGTTTTTATTAGAATTGTCAGCTTTTTCACCTTTTTTCAGTTACGTGAGAACCAGTTTGGCTCAATGAGTAGCTGAAAAGTTCCAGCCTCTTCTGCTCTTTCAGAAGAATTTCAGCTTTTTTCACCTCTTTTCAGCACAATTTTCAGTTTTTCAGCTCTTTTTTAATAAAAATTTCATCTCCTTCACCCCTTGTCAGCTACAAGTTCAGTTTTTTCAGTTGTTTTAAGCACAAATTTCAGTTTCTTCACCTCTTTTCAGAACAAAGTTCTTCTTCTTCACCTCTTTTCTGCTAATTTCAGCTTGTGCTCCACAGTGCACACTTTTCCTCTCATCATATCTTTGTTTGTGACCAGACCTCATTTGGCTCAGAGGGTTGAGCAGCTGCCGTGAGACCCGCTGGCAGAGGTTCCAGTCCTTCCTGTGACAGTTGCTACACGTCTTCCCCGCTTGCATGCACTCTGCTTTCTTGACACTCTTCAGTGTACCCTTACACATAAAGCCATCTTCAGCGAGCACTTCTGCGTCTACACCTCTTTTCAGCAGATAATTCTGCTTTTTCAGTTGTTTTCAGCAGATTCCAATACAAGGCATTCACACAGCATTTTCGCAGGAAATGCAACTTTTTCTAGTTAGTATTAAAGTTGTCAAATTGTAGATAAAGTCATAGAGGCAGCACCCTGTGCTGGGCAAGCTGGATCCGTGGATTCATGCAGTTGACGGTAAACTCCATGACTAAGCAACAAGGGATCTTAATGAAGTGCTCAGTGGGTGTATAAATGAGTGCATGTTTTATAGGTTTCAGACCTTTCATGTTGGGACTGGAAGATCAAAATTTTAAGATCTAGATGCCTTTGAAATTGTGCAGAACCAAAAATCTCTCCTTCGGTTAACCAAAGGAGAAATTTTTGGTTAAAAGGTTCAAAGAAGAAAAGGTATTTTTTTCATGTGTTGACTCGAGAAATCTCATCAACATGGATTCTTCTTTATGTCCCTAGCAACTTTTCAGTGAAGACAGTAAGATTGCTTTTGTACAAATAGGCTTAATTCCTTTCAGTCAAAGGAGTAGAAAGGCAGTGGAATATCTAGGACATTTCTACATGATTAGAATCTCATGATTTCATGAAAAATGTCTGAAATCTGAAGGTGCAGGAAAAAGATCAGTACACTGATAAGCAGTGTTTAGTCTTCTCCTTCCCAAGTTTTCCACTGACATAATTTCTCTTCTCTTCCTACCTTCCTCTTCTCTCCGTCCAGTATCACTGGACTGTTTGCAGGCACCGGCGAGGCCACCCAAGCCATATCCCAGGAAGATTCCTCCAGAAATACAACCAGAAAAACCACACAGCCTGGTACTGGAGAGCGAAGATGCAAAGATAGCCAAGCTGATGGGCGAGGGTTTCGCTTTTGACGATGTGAAGCGAGCACTGATGATTGCTCAGTACAAAGTGGATGTGGCCCGAAACATCCTGCGAGAATTTGCCTTAGTGGCCCCCAGACTCAACCTCTAGTCCCAACAGAGAGTGAAAGTGGAGCACAGCGATGACCGTGCCTCTAAAAAAGGCTTCTTTATTCTCTTTGGTCTCAGACTTTTAGGGAAAAGTAGTGATGGAAAGAAACAGAAATATTTCAAGGGAGACTTAGCTTTTGTTGCCAAACAGAGATGACATGCACAACAAAGTGGCTAAAACCAAATCACTGCAGAGCACAGAGAATCAAAAAAGGGAAAGAAGTGTGTGTGAATGATTAAACCTGTGAAAAAAGAAAAGGGTTGTTATGTTTACAGTGAACTTTGCCAGTGCTGGTCTGTGTGTCTGGGTGCGTGGACCAGATCATGCTACTGCTGCTACTGTCCTTTCACATCACTCAGAGCTGAAAGATTCTCATAATAGCAAAACAGTTTCAGCTACACGTTGTCAGAGGATCAGTTTTCATAACCAGTGGGGTGAGCCTTTCTCTAAGATGTTTCTTCTCTAGCTGCTTTCCACCCTCTCCTCTCTTTAGTGCCTTCTGTTTTACTTCCTCCTCCTCTTCCCGTATGTGTTTTTCAGAATACTCGATTTTTTGCCAAGAGTTTGACATAGTAATTGTGTAGAGGAATAAATATATCCAAATAAATACTTTATTTGGACAAGAAAAACAGAGGAGAAGCATGCGAGGGCTAATTTTGCTCTTTGCTTCTGTTCCTACACCGGGGGGTGTTTATTATTATGTTTTTCATCTTTGGGCAGCAAGCCTAAGAATATATTTGTTCTCCATAAGTGACCTTTACCTTTTTTCATTCCGTCAGGCCTAGTTTTTTCTTTAAGTGATGGTGTGTTTAATGTTTGTGGATGTTTGATTTGTCTGTGTCTAAAGCCAAGTTTAAAGAAATGACAGGAACGGGTGCAGTTCCATAAAACATAAATATCTGTTAGATCTCAGAAATCAGATGATCCACAGCCACCTGTCTCCCATCTCACACTGAAAATGTTCACATCCACACATGATGGAGGAAGCACTCTCAGCCTGATTTGAGAGAGGGTAATTTGATAGCTTGCATGTGAACACAATGGAGAAGAACAAAATACTGCAGAGGTTTCAAAACGCATGACCAGTTATATGCACGGTCATTGTAATGTTAAAAACCCTTTCCTCACAATATGGCATCTGCTACAGGAAAAACAGCATAAAAAAACTTACCAAGTTTGTGAAGCACATGGTGCTTGAACAACTTCAATGTTAATCAACCAAAACAACGACAGGTTAAAGCCTAAACCAAGAAAAGACACACAATAGTGTCATAATAAAGAAGCTCATCATGGGATGTCCCTCGGCGCCCTGAGGCTAACTAAGCAGATTTTCAGGGTTTCTTTCTCACAAAGAAAAGTTTAAAGCCTAATCTTGAAAGTGCAGTGCCTTTCTCCTAAATCCAAACTGAATGATCTGCTCCCCATTCTGTTTTTCAAAAGTTACAATTTTAGCCAAAGACATGGGGTTGCATGTTAAAGCATATCTGGTGTAAAACTCAAATCAAACATCTTGTGCTACCTACTGTGGTGATCCCTTTGTGATAAGGGAGCAGCTGAAGACAGCTTTTATACTGAGTATGCAGACCATAAAATCAAAATTGTATGGTCTGCAGTGACCTTTCCCATCAGGGGGACTAGTTGAACCTAACAATTCCACATATTCACAGAATCCAAGGTAGGAGTCAGGTGTTAATATTTGTTCCTTTAATATGTCAAATATCTGGAATTCCATAATAATTTCACCTCATAATTTGAGACTGTGATAAAAATTTACTTTCCAAAGTAATTTTTGAGATTTCCTGAACAATTTCCTTGAGGAAAACAAGCTCTCAGGTGATGTGACACGTTGTAAATCGCTTATCTAGGTGATTTCTGTTTTTTAAGACCTATTTTGATGTTTTTCTGTAATTGCTTTCATGCATTTGTCAAACCTGCGGACTTGTTGAAATCGTGTCTTATCATATGAACAATTTGTCCTTTGTTCTGAGTTTTTAAGTCAATAAGTCAAGACTCCTTATTACAAAAACAAACAACCGAGGTCAAAAAGTTGAACTGTCCTTAGATAAAATAGTAGATAAACTGTCGTTTTTATACCTTTAAACTGTGATGATTGTTTGCTTGCATGTTTGCTTACATAACATTCGCAGACAGCCTGCTGCCTAGGTTAAACTAGGTCCTATTTTCCTGTTTTCACATTCCAATTTTATGGTCATTCACTGTTAGACTATCAAAATAATCTGAGTTGACAATAGTGTTTTATTGTTTGTTTTGTTTTTCACAGAGCCCACTCTGATTGAGGCTTCTTCCTTTAAAATGGAAATACAGTCAAAACTTTGTTATACCGTAAATACAAGAAAATGATATTCACAGATCTACTAACACAGCTAACTGGCTTTGTGTGTTAGTCTTTAAATGGTCCAGTTGTATTTATAGTGTGAGTGTGATCCCCAGCATGAAGGCTTTTTTTTTTTTACTTGAGTATTTAGTTCATGTTTTGGAACAAGCCAAGGTTTTTAACAGGCTTCTCCATGATAAAGTTCAACAGATTCACACAGCTACCAGATTAACATGCAAAAATGTGAATGTGGCTCTACTCCAGCCTAGTTCATGTATTAATGGAGACAGGGAGTTTACACATATCTGGAACCACAACGCTGATATTCCACTTTCTGATATGCCATTTAGTGGCATTCCCCCTTTTGCAGTGGTCCTTTTGTATAGCAACCATCTTTCCTAAGCTCAGTATTGTCCATTCTGTTGGACACCCTTGTGATGGGCTTAAATAACCTTTGGTTGCAAAGAGCAATTTTAATGTTCTGAATTCATTTACATATTAAAGTGCTCTAGTGAAAGAAATGTGTTGATTACATGTAATGCATAATGTGCAGTTTATGTTTATATTTATGTTATTCATGCTTTTCCTGATTGATTTTTTATTAATCGATAATAAACAGTCACAGTTACCTATTAAATGGTTTGTGTTCGTGTATGCCAAGGTTATTAACCCTAAATCTGATGTGTGCATGCCCTTTCGCAGCCATTTTCTGACAGCTTGTGTTTAAAATACACTCTTTTAACCAGTGGCTTCTAGTGAACATGCAACAGTTAAAACAAAGGTATCCATCCTCTTGCGCTTATTCAGTTAAGGCAACAAAGCTATGTCATCAGTAATTATGACACAGAACTTCCCTGTGCCCACAAGCTACTCAAGTCAGATCAGGAGGAAGGTGTTTGAAAGTGATTGGAGGTACACGATTTAAAGGAATGTTGAAAGTTATGAGTCAAACTGTGTTTTTTTTCCTTCCTTTTCTGTAGTTGAATGATGTGTTTGTGCATTATCTGTGGTCTCCATAGAGGAGACTGTCTCGGTATGGAGCTGCAAACTGCTTGACATCTCCCAGTTCAAATCTTAGTGAAGAAAAACTGCATGTTCATTATAGCAACCAAAATTACTTTTTAATTGTTTCATGTAAAATTAAGAATAAATGTTTCACAATTTGCACTAATTCAAAAATCAAACAGAAAAAGGTTGGTGGCAGTGACCATGTTAACTCTTTTGTGCACATAGTCAGTTTACCTGTAGCGAGGGTTAGCATAGGAAACAGCATTTGAATAATGCAACTGGATTTCATTAGAGACTTGTTCAACTAAAAAAAAATGCAGTCATTGTTCATCTCTCAGAAATATGACTGTCAGGTTTGCCATGATGACATTACTTCACTTAGGTGTCATCGTTAGACAAGGCCGGGTATCATCTGCATCACAATGAAAATGTTTTGTATCCTTTCTATCTGTTAGGTCAGATGACACACAATAATTATTTAAACTACAGGACATAAAAACAAAGTCCTGGATGACCCCAAACCGGTTGTGGCTGCTGGGTAGCCCTCTTGCTTCTAAATTTGGATAAAATTTGGATAAAACTGAGTTAATTGCCCAGGTGATAGTGGAGGATGGACAGATGTGTCTCAGAAGGTCAGTGCAAATTCTTTCATTGAAGGAGTTGATAAGCCCAGAATCACAGGTGGGTACCAACCAAAGTAGGAAGGAAATATGCCATTTTAAGAGGAAGAAACGTCTGGCAGAACCAGGCTCAGAGAGCGGCAGCCATCGGCTGAGATGACTGAGATCAGAGCATAGTCAAAAAATTCAGATTCTAACAATTAGTTCAAATGAATCAACACCCCTGAGTCATACTAACATAATCATCATGCTGTAAACCAGGTTTCTGTAAGGCAATTTGTTGATCAATTATTAATTCATGTACTAACAGGGACTTAGAAGAGAGAGACCTGATGTTAATGATCCACATTTTGCTATTTTACTCTTTGGTGTACTTGTAGATACTATCTAGTTCTTTCTTTATTGTTTTAGGGGAATAATGGGGGGATCATGTGTACACTGTAAAGAAAAAAAAACAGTTTTTCTATGAAATTTATAGAATTTTCTCATTATTATTAAATACATGACATATCAAAATGACAAAAAACCTACATGAATTAGCATGTCTAATGTAGAATAGGAGAAGAAACATGTATCTGTGAATTAAACTGAGATTTTAGGATAAGAATACCAAAAATGCATGCAATATCTAATATTTACAACACAATGTTGTTAAGTACTTATGGTATTAAACTAGAACTTGTCTAAAAATTGATGTAATTTACAACAAAATAAAGTTTCTATGATTTTAGATAGATTTGTTAATTAAAAAGATATGGAATTATGGAAGGTTTCCTCTACAACAATTATTGTGTGCAATATAATTGTTAATAACATTTACAAGCTTTAGCAAACTGTCAAAACTCAAAACTACCATTTCTGAAACAAGGGAAATTGCTACACAGTAAAACAATGCTAGTACCCGAGTCTGACAAAAACCATTCACCATCACCTCTAAGTTCTTCTTGTCTCATTGTGTGGCATGCACACCACAGGACTTTTGCACGTGTGGCTATAACAAGCCCACGCAAATACTTAATTGTGATGGAAAACAACTGAAACAGAGTCGTTGAGCTGAGCTGAGAAAGTATTAGCTAAAAAGGGCTAATAGATAGAGGAGTTGAAGACAGCACGGAAGGAGAGCATCTCACCACCTGGAGGACGAGGGAACCACGGCACAGATTTAATGAGTCTTGGAACTTAATGATATACAGTGGTCCCTTGCTATAACTCTGTTCACCTTTCTCGGCCTTGCCACGCAGTTTTTTTTTTTTTGTGTTTGTGCATTGTGTTCTGCGTCCTGATTGGCTGTAGACCCTTGTCAATCAATCTCATGCAGTACAGAATGCGTTCAGCTTGTCAAATTTACATAAATCTTCGGTCGCTAGCAGTGTGACTCTGAAGTGCTGTACTGTAGGTTTGTAATTTTTCTCCACAACAAACAACAATGTCGACGAAGCGTTTTGCACCGTCAACCACACCTGCAGGTGCCTTTGGTTTCTATAATACTGGATTTATTTTTCTACGAAGGTTTGAACTTTGAGAGTGTTTAAACAAGAGAGAAAAGTGTGAAAATGTTCATGCCTGTCTGAGAAAAGTGCATAAAGTGTGTAGTGAGGGATTTTACAGCCTTAAAACATGTATAATAATTGTAAAAAATAAAGTTGGCTACTTCGCAGATTTCACCAATCGTGGGTTATTTTTAGAATGTAACTCCCGCAATAAACGAGGGACCACTGTACTTTTCTAAAGCAACACTATCTTTTTAATGTAATTTGTTAATTTTTTTTAAAATCAGTAGGAAGTGATTTTGATATTACGTGAGAATTCATTGTTCATTTTGTATCCTGGTTTTTAACAAAAACAAGGGGTATAGGGCAAGTGATTTGTGGTGCAATGTCAACTTTCAAATCTGCAAAGATGTGGGAAGAAAACTGACATTGCATGGAAGGACACTACAAGAAGATGGACTGAAATCTGCAAAGCCAGAAGAAGTCAAGTCAGTCAGATAAACACAAATTAAAATCCTCCTCCATCAAGAATTAACAGTTTATTGTCACATACACTGCAAAACAGCGGTTATGCTCAGCAATGAAATTCTTACTTTGCTAGTTCACTTCAAAAAAAATAAAATAAATATCTATATATCTATATATCTATATATCTATCTATATATATATATATATATATCTATATATCTATATATATATATATATATATATATATATATATATATATATATATATATATATATCTATATCTATATATCTATATATATATATATATATATATATATATACACACACACACACACACACACACACACACACACACACACATACACGCACACACACAACTAAATATAAATATATAACTGAACTACATGAAAATAAAAATCATTATAAACAGAATAAGAAAAACATTAAGGAAGTACATGCAAGATGAGTGAGCTGGGTCTAGCCCAGACTGCTGAGGCAGTGAAGTCTGAGGCTGCATTTGGCTGTTCTCATCTTTTCCCCCTCCAGCGTTCAGTTGCTGACCCCACCTTCAGTCCAAATCTGTTCTGAGTCCAAGTCTGCAAAAAGTAGGCTTATTCAAACTAAAAGCATACTTTGGGGTGTCTGTGGAAGTAGGTCATCTCCTAATTGGAAGACTTACTGGATGCCCAAAACCACTGAGAGCTTTGTGAAGTAATAGAATAATTAAATAATCACATGAATAGTAACCTTATTCATGTCATTATCAAAATTGAGATCACTATCCAAAATGATGCCAAGGTTCCTGACTTTTCAAAAACGCAACGATTATGGTGTATATGTAGGTTACACAACAAATTCGGATCCAGAAAAACCTGAATTTTCTGTTGTTTTTATGCAGCGCATTCAGTGTGTAATGGCCTTCAGACTGTGGATGTGGTTCCTAGAGTATATAAAAGTAGAATGGAAGGCAGAGCCTTCAGTTTTCAGGCCCCTCTTCTGTGGAACCAGCTTCCAGTTTGGATTCAGGAGACAGATGCTATCTCTACTTTTAAGATTAGGCTTCAACTTTCCTTTTTGTAAAGCATATAGTTAGGGCTGGATCTGAAGCCTCACTTAGTTAGACTGCAATAGGTCTAGGTTGCTGGCGAATTCCCATTATGCACATAGTGTTTCCTCTTCAGTCACCTTTTTTTATTCACTGTGTGTTAATACACAACTCTGCATTTAATTTTTAGTTATTATTAATCTCTGGCTCTCTTCATAGCATTTATCCTGTCGCCTCCCTTCACCCCCAACCAGTTGTGGCAGATGGTCGCCCCTCGCCAGAACGCTTGCTTATTGTTGGTGCTTTCTCTGTTTTCTTTGTATTATTGTAGGGGATTTACCAACTGACAACTGTTGTTGCCATTTGGTACTAAAAAAAATTAAGTAATAAAATAAAATTGAATTATTATTCAATTAAATTATTATTCGACTTATCTCTGTAAGTCACTGTTGATCCTAAGTGTCACTGATGAATTTAGTAGGAGCTGTTTCTGTGCTATGATTGGCTGGTTCTGAGCCCTAACTGGATAAAGTTAAAAGACAGTCATTCAGTTGTTTTCAAACATGTTTTTCAAATACTTTGCTATGGAATGAAAAAATTAAAAATCGGTCTATAATTATTATTACCAACAGATCAAAGTTATTTTTCTTGAGTAGTGGTATGATCACAAAACATTTAAGAGAAACAAGGAAAATGCCAGAGTGGAGAGAGCCGTTTATCATATTTACAAAATGACTTAATTTCATTGCACTCATTTACTGAAGGAAATTCAGTTAGCATGGTTTTGGAGGGATAAAATACTTCATCAGTGGATGGGAAAAAAAAGCAGAATTAGACTGGTTATCGTTGATCACTTGGGAGACAGGATTTTCTGGTTAATTTGATTATTCTAGCAGTATAGTGCATTTTTATAGATTTCTAAATTAAATAATTTGTAGTTTATTTTCTCTTAACTCTCCTGCAGTGTTTTTTGCCATCTCCACTTTTTTTTCCACTGTTTTTCCAGGGTGCTTTTGGTGGACCATGTATATTAATAGTTTTTACTGTAGCAATAGTCTCAATAACTTGAGCAATTGTATTAGAGAAGTTGTCCATCATTTCATCACAGGATAACAGGAATGGTAATGTACACTTTGAAAATTCCCTGATGAATGTATCAGCTGTGCTGACATGCCGCTTATTGATGAATTAATTTGTGTTTTTGTTTTGACAGATGAACAATTGCAGGGAGTGACAGAAGTATTAGTAGATTGACACAGGGTGGGTTTTTCCAGGGAGTACCGCAGCAGTTCATTCTCCCATCTTTGGTGAAGGATGGAAATCCGACTTTCCAATGTGGATATTTTCTGGCTGAGCTGAAAAAGAGCCAGAGCCAGTCGATTTTAGCGGGTCTCTTTAGTGGAATCCTTCTGAAACCACTTATGGGTAGGTAGCAACCAAAGGAGAAATCCATAGAGCAGAAGGACACCAACAGGTGTTCTGTTGGTGTTGGGCTGGTTGTCAGAATTCAATTGTTCAAACAAAAGTAGGTAGAAACAAATAGTTTCATAGTAGAAACAAAGTTTCAAGCTCCCAGCAGATGACCAGTTGGTAGTGTCGTGCAGCAATAACCTAAAGTAATGGGAGAAACGTGTCAAGCCAGCCAAAACTGAAATATGATGAACATGTATTTTAGTAATGATGACTGCAAATGATGTAGAGGTACATCAAAATTTATATTTGTCTGCATATATCCACAAAAAACAGTAGAAGCTTACACACAGAAGCTTAGTTGACAGAAGATTATCCAACCGATTTACACAGACACACAGTAAGACATCATTTCTTTACTGAACCTTTCCTGTCACTCTTTTTCTCACTTAGGCACAGGAGGATGCTAATGCTACCAACACTTTTTCCAAACTCACAGACTTAGTGAGCACAACAGTGAACGGATTTGATTTAAATCCCTATCGTGGACAATGACTCACAGACCTAGAGCTATCTAAACCAGAAGTTCCATATGAGACAAAATCAGTGTTGGGTAAGTTACTTTAAATTAGTAACTTAGTTACATTACTAGTTACTTCTATCAAAAGTAACTCAGTCACTTCAAGTTACTCGTTACTTTCAAAGTAACTAGTTACTAGGGAAAGTAACTTTGGTTTTACTCAGAATTCTCTTGTTAATGTGTTGCTTCCGTAACTGGATACCCAGCAAGATTGCCAGTCTTCTAGCTTGCTTACTTGCCACAAGTGCACTGTGCCACCTACCAATAGAAAGGAAAAAATAATGTGCATATTTCCACGAGAGAAATCCCACGCCTGGACCATCGTTGGCCGCCGCCATGATTCTAGCCTACGTCACAGCGTCATGTGCGCATTTTACATCCAACACGAAAACTGCAGTCGTGGTGCTTTCGATTGTACTCAGAACTCGGAAATTCTGCCTTCCAAATAGGAAAATGTAGGCAACACCAGACTGCAGATGAGCTGCATACAGGGCTGGACTGGGACAAAAAACCGGCCCGGGCATTTTGACTAGAGATCGGCCCGCCATTATAGGAAAAATCATAAAGCCTTTGAATGAAAACAAACGCTGTTGTGACAGTGATGTACACTGTTCTGATGGTATATATGCATCAATCTATCAATCATTTGTTGTAAGATTCAGATAATTATTTTTTAAAAGCTAGATATTTTAAATGAGAATAAGAAAGAAAAGTACTTCTTTGTGCCCCCCTCTCCCTGTTAATGCCCTACCTGGCCCCAATGGCAAAACTTTGCTAGACCCGCCCCTGCACAGTTACCAGCTGGTAGCTACATAAAAAAAGGATCCTGGTGTTATTTGTCTCTGAGAAACAGTTCATAACTTCCCTTCAACTCATTCATGTCACCTAAAAGGTAAACCTGTTTCTCCATCACCTGTTCAGCTCTGATGATTCAGTGAGGACATCTCCTGGTTTCATCTTCATGTTTCTCTCTCACCAGATAACCAAACCAATATCATGACCAGCAGTTTTTACGGCTGTGGCTCCAGCAAACATCAGCTGATACTAGAAAGTAATATTAAATAAATTTTAACAACAGCTGACCAAGCTTAAACGTGGTGCTGTTGTTTAACGCGACCTCCGCTGGTTTCTTCTTTCTGGCGCAAAGTGGGAGATAAACAAACAAGAGAGAAAAGCCGATCAGCTGATCATTGATCAGTTTCATGATTGAAGTAGAAACAAGAGAGGGAGAGGGAGAGAATTAGAGAAGAAGAGGCAGCTGAGCAGCGTAACGACAGAATAACTCCAGCTTTGTGTCTTTTCCATTCTAGCTGAAGTCCAGGACAAACTGCATTCTTTTTCACCTCAATACGAAACGCGTAATATTTTCTCTGAATACGAGACGATTCCGTTTTTTAGGGGACGGTTGGCAACTCTACTAACTAACCTCATGAACAAAATAAAGTTCAACATCAGTAACATCATAACACCACCCAGCTATATAGAAACTCCGTCATGCTAGCTAGTACGCAGTACGAAAAAGTCAGCACAACGAAAATAAACTACCTAAACTTGGTTTATATCTGACCCAGATAGACTGCAGGTCATAACTTCTTACCTGAAGTTCAGTTCACCTGACACCGGCGGCCGCCTCGGGTCTCTGCTCCTCCTGCCTCCCCTTTCCCTCATCCACCTGCTGGCCTCCACCACTTGCTAATGTTACTGAATCTGTGGAAGCTCCGCGATAGCCACCACACGAAGTAACGAATAACGACCCTATCTAAATCACAGTAACGATTAACGCGTTCCTGATTTTGGCATAATAACTAGTTACCGTGCTCGTTACCACAATAATAATGTAGTTACTGTAACGCGTTACTTAATAACGCGTTAGTCTCCACACTGGACACAACCAATCATAGCAGACCGCCCCTCCATGAGCTTGGTTCTGCCGGAGATGCCTTCTTGTTAAAAAGGGAGTTTTTCCTTCCCACTTTTGCCAAAGTGCTTACTCATCTGACTGTAATATTTTTATAGGGAATATTAAATATCAATTTAATATTATATCAATTTATTTTAGTTAGTACTTAAAAAAAACTGAATTGAATTTAATATATCACAAGGATGGATAGGTCTGATTCAGCAAGTCCAGATTTATATAACTATTTTGTTTTGCTGAATCAGATCTAACCTCTAAAAGCAAACAAATATTCAAACGCTTCTGATCAGTTCAGTCTCTTTTTTTTGTAACTACTCAGCAGTCAGAAAAACATTAAGAACCAAGATCAAAACTACAAATGAGGCCAACATAGCAATTCTAAAAATAATAGTTTCTTTAGAAAAGAAAGTATTTCTATTTTCACACAACAATAGCATTATTTTAGAAAAAAATTACTAAGGTCAGTATTATTAATCCTTCCTGATTAAAAAAAATCTCTTTTTATTGAGCCATAGCACAAGCCACTGCTGTGATATATGCACTGTGTATTGTTGTGTGACCAAGATTTCTGCATCTAGAAGAGCTAGATTAGTTATTTTTCAGTATGTATTGTAAATACTGTAACTATGGAAGTTTATTTTTTTTATTTTTTTTAAATGAGCCCCCAGTGCAACACGAAGAGGCCACCGTAGACCACAACCCTAAAGGGAGCAGGCCAGAAACCATGCCCAGCTAGCTGCCCTGGAGCCAGTAAGCACCATGTCCAGCAATAAAAAGGTGCAACATTTGTCTCTCGAGACTCCCTTAAGGCGGTGTCAGAGAGGGGCATGTTCAGTGAGAGACTGAGATTACCCAAACCCACTGAGCGGCGAATCCATCTAATTCACAGTACACAGAGCAATAGTTACATCCGTTTTCTTTACAGTGAAAATAAGAAAATAAAATGTCAATCATATATATTTATCTCTGTCATTTTCTGGATATTTATAATTGAGCTATTTGTATACATTTGAGCTATTTCTCATAACTTTGTAATATATTGTATTATTTGATTTAATGCAGTCTAATTTTCTTGAAGAAACTGTAACCACATAATGTCCTTAGGGATTAATCATTTTTGAGGAAGCAGATATTTTCTCCAATGTGTTTCTCCAATCAGAACAGACAATCAGATTAATTTATTAATCCCTAAGGAAATACAATAAGAACAGTAACAGGCTGAATATTTGACTCTAAACTGTACTCTTAAAGTAGTCTGTAAGTTCATTTGTAAAGTTTGTCTTTTTTTCCAGTTCACAAGGACAGTTTTCTTAGCGATGCAAAAGGCAGTAAGGACTACATATATGTATTTTATTCCATATCCAATTCACTTATGTCACCTATGATACACACCTTGGGATACAGCAACTAAACCGTGTGAATAGGTCTTCACATATAAACCTCTGAACATGTATACAAGACCACATAGCAAGCACATAGTTCTTGCTATGTGGAGTTGGCTGTGCAGTGGATATGCAATCCTTTGTCCTTGGTAATGTAAACAAAACTGCTAATCTTATCAAGGTGGAAGGAATCATTAGGAATTTTTATTTTATTAGTCCTTTATTTATCTAGGTAAAAAATCTCACTGAGATTGAAAATCTCATTTTCAAGAGAGAGGGATATGTTAACATTTTGAAAGAAACCTAAAGCAGTCAGTAGCAAAACTGGGTCCTGGTCATTGGTTTTCTTCTAACACAACAACGACTGAAAACATACGTCGCTCCTACTGAAGAACTACATCCAGAAGACCAAAGTGAATGTTTCTGTCTAGCCTGCACAAAGCTGCGATTTGAATCCCATTAAAAGTCTGAACCAAGG